>NC_059109.1:122156976-122324476 GCF_020740685.1 Jaculus jaculus | reverse complement strand
AAAAATTAAATTATAAGGTCTCACTATTGCCTGGTTTTTCTATGAGCTCACTTTGTAGCCTAGGCAGTCCTTGAACTTGAAATTCTCTTGCCTAAGCCTCAGAGTACCCAGGAATGTGTCACTGAGGCCTACCTTAGAATTTTCATACTAATAAGCATCTCTTTAGTATCCTGCATGTTGACTTTTGGGAAATTTCCTTTATGTATCCTCATCCTTCAGATAGATGTTTCTATTCCATAGTATCATACCTTTCAGCCCAGTAGAGCTTCCTGGCCCTTGTGTGTCCAGGAAATTCCAGAATCTTTAACAAGGGAGCATTGTTCTCTTATTTGGTGTCCCTTTCGAGGATTCACAGGCTATGTCCCTCATATCGGGCTCATATCTTTATTATAGGGCCCGCTTTTCATTCATTCCCATGTTAACTCAGTCATGAATGTCTCAGGTTAGACTACCTTTGGGATAGTTGCATATCTGTCTCCTAGTAAAAAAGACTTTTTATTCAGCTTTCAATTCTCAACAACTAGCTCAGTGCCCAGAACAAATCAGACATCATTTTAAAAATATTGATTTATTTGAGAGAGAGAAGAATGGACAACCCAGGACTTCCTGCCACTGCAAATGAACTCCAAATGCATGCACTACATTGTATATCTGGCTCTTCATGGGTATTGGGGCATTGAACCTGGACTGTCAGGCTTTGTAAGAAAGTGTCTTTAACCACTGAGAAATTGCCTCATCCTTAACTTAGGCATCTCAATGCATGAACATACATGGATGGGTATCTGTAGCTGATATTCCTCCATTTTTGTGTAATGTCTTGTGAGCTATAGTATTCCATTTTCTGTACGTTAGTTAAATTCACTTTCGTTTACTTTGGCACATGCTTATAGTATGCTTTCAGATCACTGATTTTGTAGCTTTATATTGGTTTCAGGTTTAGAAACCTGGTATTTGTACTCATGTGTCACAATTATAAATGCATAAAATTAATGAATGCTGTCACAATGAAATAGATATAAATATAGTGGGCTAGATCATGTGTACAGAATGGTTTGGGAAGAGATTGTGACTGAAGGATGCCTTCTTATTTACTTTATTGGATTAGAGCTTAAACAGATCAGTCATGAATACCAAACAAAGACAATCTATAAGTCAGAGCTCTGAAACTTTAATCAGAAAAAAAAAAATACAAATGACTGGTTTTCCTCCAAAGGTAGAAAGAGATGTTTATGCCTCACTTTCAACTTTACACCAAAGCTTAAGGTTTAATATCAGTGAGGTATTCATGATGCCTTGCAGCTTAGAAATGTCTATGATTCTAAATACTTCTACTGAGTGTTTTTTTAAATTTTTTAATTTTTATTTATTTATTGGAGACAGAGAAAGAGAGAGAGAGAGAGGATTGGCATGCTGGGGTCTCTAGCCAATGCAAACAAACGACAGACCACTTTGTGCATCTGGCTCATGTGCGAGCCAGAGAATTGAAGCTGGGTCCTTAGGCTTTGCAGGCAAGAGCCTTAACCACTGAGAAACCTCCCCAGCCCCATTTGAGTTTTTGAAAGAAGGATAAGAGACCATGAATGATCCTCTGATGACTGGGGAAAGGAAGAAGCAACTGAAATGTGGTCAGAGAGAACACTTCTGATAGACACTGACCAACCAAAACCTCCCTTCCCTGCATGATTTGCTGTTTGGAGTTATTTCATCCCAAATCTGCCCAATAGCTGGTCAACACAGCCCCAAAATCACCCAACTCCAAAACTCCCCATGGAGTCCACTTAATCTACCACTGTGACAGTGTCACTGTCTGGTATCTCCTTGGGTTCTGCTTTTACCCTTTTCCACCTTTTTTTCTCTCTTTTTTTCTTCCTGTAATTGAAGTTTCCCAGTATATCTCTTTGCATGCCAACCTCCCACTGGTTCTGGTTGTTGGGGAATAGAACCTGTGACATTCACATTAGACATTTGAAATATTAATTTTAATTTAATTTAAATCTGGAGACAGATAGGTTTGAGCAAGTCCCGTGCGTCTCCCTACAGCATGCTCTCTCTGTAGCCTGTGGGCACTCTGTATACCATTCCTTCTTCGTCTATTAATTATTAATTAATTAATTATTACCAGTTAGGTAAACTCTAAGAAGCCCTTCCTTGGGCCATCATGTGCTAATAGCCACTTACTACTTGGGCTTGCATGAGGCCTATGGGGATATTGTTACATAGCCCCTACCTGGGGGACTCCTAGGTACTCCCAGACAAGACGATAATAATCCACTTTGTTGACACAACCATGGGAAGAGCCGCACCAGAAGGGCTTTGCCACAGTGCCTCTTAGCAGTGGGACACCGCGGCTTACTTCTGAAAGCACCACCTTCAGCAAGCATCACCAACGTAGAAACGATTCTTGCAGTTAGGGCCTTCCCAAAGATAGCATTGTGAGATACACAGACTGGAAAAGTGCCTTCCTAAGCATCTAGCAGAGTGCTTTTAATGGAAGGAAGTGCTTGAGTTAAGCCCTGGGATGCTGCTGCTGCTGATGATGATAATAATGATTACATCGTGTTTGTACGTAGTGCTTTATCTCTCTTCCAAAGTGCTTTCCTACTTATTACCTAGTTGCCTGGTTTGGCTTGGAGGTCTTTAGCAAGATATTATTAGATAAGTGATGGTGCAGAGAAGAAAAGAGCCTTGGGCATTCAGGCTCCATGGTTTTAGAGCAGTCTGCTAACTCCATCTCAGCTTCAGCTTCTTGTCTGTAAAATGGGAGGCATAACACGGACGCTTTAGAGCAGCCGTGCTGTGTAAGTGCCGTTTGCTTTCATTCACAAGCGTTTACTGAACAACATCTTCGTGTGAAGCACTGTGCTGGGCGTTGAGTGCATACTAAGAAATGGCCTTCTTTTGGGAAATTCAGTTTAGAAAGCACTCGGGCATATCAACAAGTAGCAGCAAATAATGAGATAAAGGCAAGAAATAGTACTAAGGACATAGAGAGTCAGTCACACATTTTGCTTTGTAGAAAGATCCTGTGGGTTAAATGACTCCATAAAGTTCTTGGTAAAAGGTAGGCATAGGGTTTTTCTTAAATGGCACATTTACCTACTTTTCTCCTTGACCACACTATCTTGAAACATGTGCAGAAAACCACAGTACTATTTTTTTTATAACTTATTTTTACAAAATGCTTAAGAAATGACAAGGGAAAGAAGAGAAATAAAGGGATGTAGGAGAATAGGAAAGAAAAGGACAGGGAGAGAGTTTGAATCCTAACCCTACTACAAGTTTCTATTTTCTTGCCTGCTAATTCATATTGATGGGGCTCTATTCACTGGACTATGTTAATAAAGTATATGTGTAGGAGACATACAGAAAACTGTAGAGCTGTGGTATGTAGGTGTGATTGGGTGTGTCAGAGAGAAAGAGATTAAGACTTGACTGCAATAATACCCTTTTGTCAATATAGCCAGGGTCTTAAATGTGTAACCACAGTGCTACTAGCAATTGTATGCCAGATGAATTATATAGAGGAATTTATTACATAGGATAAAGTAGGATGATTGAAGAGGGTGGTTCTTAAACTTTACAGTGTTCCCCCTCAGATAGGACATGTGTCCTCTTGGCACCTATCCCTATGATGCCAACAGTAGATACCCATGATGACTAATGGCTCTCGCCAGAACCACCAACAAAGATAATGCCACTTTACACAAGAGGTCTTTACAGATCACTGGTCAGAAGTAGGGCTAAGATTGATGGTTGGAGACTTAACATCGCTAGTTCCAAATATAGGTATAGAGGAACAGGCTTGTTCTTTGTGATTTAGCTGATAAATCCTTCCTTTAAAATGTAAAATTCTCAGAACACAAGACTGTAGGGCTTCAGTGCTGGGGAGATGGTTCAGTGAATTCAGTTCTTGTTGGCTCCCTAGATCCCATGTAAAGCCAGACATGATAGCAGCCACTGGTAACCCCAGTATGCCTACAGTGAGAAGGGTGGCATAAGCAGGAGAATTTCCCAGAAGTTCGTGGGCCAGCTTCTCTGACAAATGTAATGGTGAATAACAAATTAAATACCCTGCCTCAAATAAGGTGGAAGATGAGACTCTAACCTCCACATTCACACCATGCCACACACATAGACACACATTTCATGTACATATACACACATACACATAAAGAATGTGTGGCTCACGCTATCTATTCTGAACTGTCTCATTGGACACATTTATACCTTCTGGAGAACAGAGATCAGATGAGTTGGTGGTAAATTTATACAGGGCAGTCATATAGGAAGGGGATAAGGGCTGCAAACTGTAAAGAAAAGTTGGAAAATTGAAAGAGCTGGTCTCTAGATATACCTAGGTTTTGGAATGTCCCCTCAGCTCATTTATACCTAAATCCAGGCTACATAACTACCCATCTTGGAGCGTTTTAAAGGCCAGCATCATCAAGTGAGGGCATTCAGAATAGAGGGTGAAGGCACAGTCTGCCTATGGAACATAGAGCCTTCGCTGAGAATTTTGTCCCCATGTCTGTATCAGACAGATGACTTTTGATGATGATAATGATGATGGAATGTGAGAACGAGGGCAGAGGCCATAGTTAGAAGACAGGGTGCTATTTGATGGCACCATTTCCATTTGTGTAGGTTGAGGTAGACAACCTTTAGACTGCTCATCAATGTATAGAACTCATGTGGCAAAAATGCCCCAGGCATATCTTTAGAGAGTATTTCATTTTTTGCACCAGTCATTCCTTATCACTGTCTTCATGCCACTATGAGGAGGAATGTACCCTTGGCTATGATTAATCTCCTGGGAGGTTTTTTTTTTGGAAGTATCTCTTCACCAATGAAATTCTAAGGAGCCCCATAGTTCTGCTGACAAACTCTCCCTCCTCAGGAATAAAGAAAAATAGTAATAATAATGAAAAGAAATAGTCAGGCTGTTTTCCAGAGCAATTTTTCCTTCCCAATGGCTTTGAACCCTTGTGCAGAGCATCCTAAGAAGCTAGGAATTGGCAGGTATGTTACCACTGCCCATGTTTTCTTCGAGTAAAAGAATAGAAAGCTCAGTGTTGTCAAAATCCTCTTTTTAACAGAAGACTTGATTTTTGTAAAGTGTGAAAATATGATTTTATTAAGGTTATAAGCCAAATTGAGCCTCCAGACTAAAGCAGGCTTGTTTTGTTTTGGAAAACACCTTAGCAGCCATGTACTTTTAAAGAAATACAGCAAAGCTAAGAGAGTCTTTATATTTCATCCTTCCTGGGCTGTTTATCATCTAGGCATCAATTGAATGGAAAAAAAAAAAAAGCTTTTGGTTAAAAAAATAAAAGCCTAAGCTGAGATCTGGTAGGTATAGGATTTTATCCTATCTTTTTTCTTATCTTCACTTTATACAGAAAAAAACTACCATGAAAGCATGGGACCTACAGGCCCTTTGGTAGGTGATTTGTGGCTGATTACAGGTGGATGAACTGGCCTTACTGCTATGTAGATGTTTCCCAAACATCTGGGCAGTGGGAAACATGCTTAGTAAATGATCCTTCTATAATCTCGTCTTCCATAACTTCAGAGTTTTAAGTGGTAGTTTGACTTAGACTGGTGAGGTATATACTAGCCAATACCTACAAATAAAAAGAACTTGGACAAAATTATGTTCAAATTCTGGACTTTGGCACTGTGTTTCCTCCCTCCTTCCTTTCCCCTTTTTCTCGCTCCCTCCTTCCTTCCTTTTGAAGCAGAGTCTCATGATGTGTCCCAGGCTGGCCTCAACCTTTGCCCTGCCTAACCTAACTTCTCTGAGCCTCTGTTTCCTCACCTGTCAATTGGAAATAGTAATTCAAAATTTAATAACAATGTGTAGATTTATCAAGACAACATAAAGACAATGTAATACATGTACAATGTCTGAGTCTCCTTTAAAATAATTCTGAAATAAATTTTAACTGAAACATTACCACATACTTTGTACAATGGTTAAATCTGTTCAAACTTGTCCATCAGCTAAAGAATAGATAAGGAAAATGTGGTGTGTTCATGCACCATCTGTTCTCTGGCTCTGTGTTGGGGACACAATTCGTTGGGTGTGTGCATAACTACCACATTCTATGTTTTATATTGTGGCTTACTCTTGTTTTGCAATGTACAGAGAACTTTCACATAGGTGTCTCATGAAATCTTTGAGTTGATCCAATGAGAAAATGGTATTCAAACTTTAAGGAAAGGAAGGCTCACCAAATTGACCAGGACCAGGAGCTGTAAGGAGAAAAAGAATAAAGAAGCACCAATTATCAGCTCTCACAGGGCTAGAGAGATAGCTCCACTGTTAAGGCACTTGTTTGCAAAGTCTGATGGTCTGGGTTTGATTCCTCAGTACCCATGTAAAACTAGATGCACAAAGTGGCACATGCATGTGGAGTTTGCAGTGGCATGAGGCCCTGACATGCCCGTTCTCTCTCTGTCTCTGTCTCTCTCACTCTCTCTCTCTCTTTCTTTCTCTCTGGATGCCTCTTTCTACTTGCAAATTAATAAATAGTGCAATTTTCTCATCATGGATCCGGCATGTATGTGGCAAGATATTAAAAACAACAACAACAACAAATTATACCAAATACTTCATTCCTTTAAATATACTCACTGTATAAATGGGATAAGACTTAAGCAGGAGCAAGCCATTCATCTTTTATATAAATTGGCATGAAATTTATAATTTGCACTAGAGAAGAACACAGATTAAAGAGAAGATAGGGGTGATGCTATTTAGTGATTATTTTTAAACAAGCCTCTTGAGTCCCACTTCGAAGCTTTGCCTCTGAGCACATTTTTGTTTATAATGTCCTATTAAAAAAAAAAAAAGAGTGTGTCATGGAGAGCTTTTATTCAAACTCAGTTATAGAAGACACAGAGAATTAACATTTAAAAGTAGATATGTAATTAACTTACTTGACATGAAAATATGCTCCAGGTGACATTTTCTGGGCAGTTGAGGCTTAGATGATGTCTTTTCCCCTTTATTTAAAATAAATGCACAATGGTATTTCATCTTGCTCCTAGAAATGCTGCTAGCTTTTGATTGGGTTCACATTGAACCTGCAGATCAATTCTATGACCAGCACCTGGGCTTCTAGCCTAAGAACACACTGTGTCCCTTCATTTGGATGAGTCTTCCTTTATTACTTTTACTTTTGTGAGTCAAGGTCTTATACTCCCAACTTGATCTTAAACTTATGGTGTAGATCACGCTGGCTTCAAACTTTTCAATTCTCCAAAATCCACTTTCTGAATGATGGAATTACAGAAAAGCACCACCAATACCCAGCCTTCTTGATTTCTTTTTTATTACCTTTCCTGTACTTTTGGATATGTAGATCCTGTGCACGTTTGGTGGATCCCTAACTAAATGTTTCCTCTCCTACTATTTGTAAAGGGCACTGATTGAAAAAAAAGTCTATTATTATTACTCATTGTTAACATATAAATATGAAACTTATTTTAACATTTTTAAGAAAGCCATCACTTAGACTAATTGAACTTTACAAAAAAAAAAAAAAAGAAATCTTAAGTAGGAAAATATTTTTTCTTTCTCATTGAAAAAATTCCATTGCAAGAACTATGAGTGGGCCTAACCCTATCCAGGTGCTTACCAAAGTACTTCATATGTGCCTAAGTTGGGGTCCCATCTACTATGTCTTCTCATGGTCTCTGTCACTCAACAAAATGGGTTCTGTTGGATCCGAGGAGGCTGCAGGACTTTCGAATGAGTGGCAGCTCAGCTGACCTGGCTGCATGCTCTTGGCTGTCACTCCTATCTGCTCTTCATTCTCCCCCACTGTACAGTGCAGAGGATACAAAGTTGGATTGTAACATGGCCAGAGCCCAGTGCCCTGGCATTGAGTAGGTGCTTAAATAGCACTGCTCTCATGGACATTACATGAACAAAGTTGCTGGGGAAGGCTGAAGAACTCACTGGTAATGGTACCAACAACTGAATAGGCTCACTGGGAGATGGTGAGCTTCTCCTCATAAGAGAACGGACCTTTCTAGGGTGACAGAGGAACCCCAAGGTCAGCTCATATGTTGGGAGACTATATAATTCACCCTCTCTGGCACTAGACATAGAGCTGGTTTCATATTCCCCAATTTCCTCACACACGTGACTCACAGACACAATGAGTTTAGAGGCTGTAGACAGAAATAGTTTTTTGTTTTTTTTCTGAAAAAAAAAATGCAGACCAGACTTATCTTTCCATCAGCTACAGTTTATGATTGCACATTAAATTCAATTGCTTTCTTTAGAGGCTGGTGGTGGGACCCGTCATCTCTAACCCAGTGTCATCCATTCTAGCTTTCCCCGAGAGTGCAGACAGACCAGCCGCCTTCCTAGTGCACACTAATTAATTTATCTCATGCTTGTGATTTTACGGCGCTTAAGTGCTGGAGTATTCCTGTTTATTCTTCTCCCCGCAAAGCACCTCACAACACATAAAGACTATGAATCTCCATTGCAAACGGTGTCTGTCTTGGGCTGGAGAACAGCCCACTGCCGGCCGCCTCATGTCTTGCTGGCACTGCCTCTTACAGCCAAAGTAACACATCCATTAATTTATCCTTAATGACATTTTGACATTCCAATCAGTTCATCAGATGTTCCTTTTGCAAGATTTCTCCCACACGGCCTGGCCAGGGTGCCTGGCCACTCCTGATGCATAATGCATGAGGCTAGTGCACTGTGCAGTACCTTTGACAAACAGACATGTCCGCTATTCTAAGACTGTACATTCCTAATAGTTCTGGCACCCCATGTAATCTGCACTGATGACTTCGGAGCTATTTTCTTTGGCTCCTGCAGGTTGTTGTACTTGGAGGAAGCTGGTCGGGCCAAGGAAAGGGTCCTAAGCTTGGAAACATGCATGCAACAGTGCTATTTTGGGAAAACAAGGTACACCAACCACAGACCACACTCAAAGTGCTCAGAGATGCCTGATTTACACTAATCCAAGTGGACTTATGGAAAAACTAGTAACTTGAATGTTACCATTTTCCTGTCACCACTTAGAAATGAACATCACAAAGACATTGTAATAATAATAGACATGACAAAAGAAAGGAAAATCATCCTTAATGTCTTCAATTTAGAATCAGCCATCCACACATAAATATAATTTCTCATAGTTGGGATCACAGTGTAGACACAGTTTTATTTTCTAGCGTATTTTAAACTTAATATAATCCAGTTAGCATTCTAGTATGATGTTGCATGGTTTTCATTTTTAATGGCATTCCATCATTTTAATAGCTGCATAATATTCCATCCAGGGGATGCACTATAATTTACTAAGCTGATTCCCTGTTGTTAGATATTTATGAGGCTGTAACTGATCATTTGCTATTAAATAGAAGCACTGGAGGAGGGTGAGGGAGAAAGCAGACTCTGCAGGTTGAAGAACTAGGCTCAAAAATCCACCTGTTTTATGCATTTTACAAACTAATCCTCCTGGGCCCCAGATTCCTCATTTGTACAACAACAACAACAAAATATAACCACCACTTTGTATATGAAGATTCAAACTGTTTTCAGGGTGCCAACCACATGGTGATATGCACTAAATATTCAACAATGGAATTTATAGGTATGTACTAGTGGTGGCAACCCCCTGCTCCTTCCCCAGGGACATTTCTCAATGTCTAGAGACCTTATTTTCATTAACAATTCTCATACATAAACATAATATAATTGGATCATAATCCTGTCCCAATACCTTCTTTTGTCCCCCGCCTTGCCCCTCCGCCTTCTTCTTTCCAATAATACCCTATTCTATTCTGATGCTTTGTTTGCCCCCCTCTCCCCTCACCCATCTAGAAATCTGGTGCACTCATTTTTGTAGAGGTCTTATGGAATTAGCAACAGCTGCTATGAGTTCATAATTGAAAGGGGACTCCATGTCGGAAAGATAGTGCTCCAAAGCTCTTTCCCATCCTTCGACTCACAGGTCCTTGCCACACACTCTTCTGAAGTGCTCCTTGAGCCTTGGAGGGGATGTTATAGATGTCTCTGTGAGCACCTAACACTCCAGCTTCACTTATTCGCAGCACTTTGGCAAGTTTGGAGGCCCCCTCATTAGTCGCAAAGAAGCAACTCTGACCAAATGTAGACCAGCACTCTCTATGGGGATAAACATAAACATTGAGGTGGCAATTTGATGAGCATAACAGATCAGTCAATGCGGTCTCCCCTGGAGTCTAGGACCTTCACAACCATAGAATTTTGGGCAGGTATTCAGGACTAAGTGTGTACTCTCTTCCATGGAGTCGGTCTCATATCCAATCAGAGAGCAGTTAACTACCCCTGTGCGTATCATGCCACTACTGCACCAGTGGGCACAACTTGTATGGATAGTCAGCGTGAAGTCTCTTGAGGCAGAATCTCACTATGGGTCCCAGAATGGCTTTTGAATGAGGAAGGAGTCTTTGGTTTCAGTGTCCCAAGTACTGGGATTGTAGTACCAGAAGCATTTTGATGTTACACCATGCAGGAAGTGGAGCTTCTGGCTTCTAAAAGGCAGCGGCCAAGGATGTGCTAAACATTATGCATCTAAAATATCTGCAGTACCAGTACTGAGACACTCTTGTATGTATGAACTTGTGTGTCTCCACTACTACCTGCATGATATTTCCTTCATTATGATTACTACTTAAGATAAGGTCTCAAAAAAAAAGAAAAAAAGAAAAAAAGAAAAGAACTGAGAACCCCAGATTAAATGGTCCATGGTCTGAAGCCCAGTGGGAGTTTTAGAAGGAGTGGGTTAGAGTAGGTCATGAAAGTGAGGTGTCAAGTGATTGACAGAGGAAAGACCGCAGGTGGATGTCTTCAGTTCCTCTCTGGAGCAAGGCATGACCCTCCTGCGGTAAACAGTTCCCAAAGCATAGTGCCTACCATCATCCAGGAACTTGGAAGTGCAAATTTTACAGCTTTACCCCGGGCTTACCAAATCTAAAACTCTGAGGTTGGTGCCCAACAATCCCTGTTTCATTAGACTGTGGAGGTGATTCCGATGCATGTGCCAGTTGCAGAATCGTTGTCACTCATCCACTGAAGAAGAAAACCAATCTCTGCAGTATTTAGTAGGATGGGTTCAAGTCAAGCCACTTTGTGCAGACTAGTGTCAAATTGGAAGGTGTAGGAGGTGGGTGTGGTGACACATGTCTTTAATCCCAGCACTTGAAAGGCTGAGGTAGGAGGATCACTGTGAGTTCAAGGTCAGTCTGAGACTACATAGTGAATTCTAGGTCAACCTGAGCTAGAGAGAGATGCTACCTCAAAAAAAAAAAAAAAAAAGAAAAGAAAAGAAAAGAAAAGAAAAAAAGAACCCCTAGCCTGAGGGTGTAGGAAGCTTAAGTAATCAAGTGTGGGAAGGAAAGAGCAACAGTAAAGAGAGTGAAAGTTTCACTCATTCACCCATTCATTTAATAAAGGTATCAAAAGTATTTGCAGGGTTATCAAGTGATAACTAAGTATCAACAAAAACATGAGCTAATTTGTCTTCTGTGCATCCCTGTGTAGGGAGCTGCACTTCTAGAAAGGGCTGTCTGTAGAGGTAGGGAGTGCCTGTGACTAAAACTGTGTAGTTAAGGTCTAGGCATCCTTTGGCTGGGGCTGTTGCAACAGGCCTCCTAGCTAGGATGGGAGAATGACTTTGCAATCTCTAGAGACCTTTCTAGCACAGATAATCCAAGATTCCGTAGCTTTTTATAATGGCCTGAAAAGAGTGCATCCAAGTACCATAGGGAGGAACACATCTACCCAGTTATCTAGAGTGGCTTGTTGTCATATAAGCAAGTGGGTAGGAGGTAAAGAGAAAAAAAATGTCGTTACCTTGGTTCCCTGGAGTATTCCTCTCACGCACTAGACTAAACACAGTCTAAATTATGCCAAAGGGAGATAGTCCGTGCTAGAGTGTTAATAATAACCATTCCTAATCAACATAGTAATTCAGTGGACTAGGATATAGACAATTCTCTCCTATGGATGAGGAAACTGAGTCTCATAACCTCATATAGATAGAGAATAGATATGATTACATAGATGGCTATAGCCCAGTCAGTCCAGGACCAAGGATAATGGTCTTTCCATAGTAATAAGAACAAAAGGGCTATCTGCTCAGCCCTGGGCTTTCAGAGCTTAATGGCTCAAATATATTCAGGGAACCTTCCAGTGGACCCATAGTTTCTGTTCTAGTTTTCCTATGAAGTATTTCATCACTTCTCATTGCCTGTTAGTTAACAAGAACTTGATAGAGTTTAGCCAGTAGGTAACAGGTCCTCGTTAAGTAATTTAATATTTGTAGTTCAGTAGCATTGAGAGAATTCATTAGAATCACACCCATTTGATAGCTGAAAAGACTGAGTTAGAGAGAAGTTGAATTATTTCCTGAGATTACACAGCTAATAAATGATGGACTATGGTTTAGATCTAGGAAGTCTGACTTTAGGGTCCATGCTATCCCCATTACACTCTGCTTTGGGGTCCTAGGGTGGTGTGGCCCTGTGCACGGAAGGAAGAGGAATTCATGTCTGACTTATGTTCTCCAATGTGCTGGATTCATGCCAACTCCATGGAAGTCCAACAGGGTTTGACTTACCTTAAGAGAAAGAGCATAGTGTATTGAAGAGACCATACAAATGAGATATAGAGAGAGGTATAGGCAAGAGGAAAGGCAGAGATAGGTAGAGGCACAGTCATGGAAAACAAGACAGCAGAGGGCTGGAGGTGACAGGTGGTGGCCAAGGTCTGCTGGTCCCTCAAGTCGTGATGAGATCTGCAGCTGCTGTTGCTATGACTTTGCTAACCTGAGGAATGCACAAAGAGGCAGTAAGCTAGGGGGATTGGAGTAGGAGGGGAAGCTATGCCCCAGAATGGGTACTAAACAGAGGCAATGAGCAAACGTCAGTGAGTGTGAATGTGAGCTCTTTGCAGGTGTGCACGTGTGCATGCGTGCATGTGTGCATGCACCCATATGTGCATGGCTGAGTATGCTTGCTAGGAAAAGGAGCCAAGTGAGAAAGCACTGGGATGAGAGGATGCACTGTGGGTTTTTAAGCAGGATGTAGCAAGAAATCGTACATATTCATTCAGAATCTTGCCTTGTCTAGGCTTGAAACCCAGCTATGCCTCTTAAAAGTCTTGGTATCTTTATGTGACTCATTTCAATCTTCTCTACCTTGCTCTGCCACCTGTAAACTGGTGACAGTACTACTACTGACCTCATAGAGTCATTACTGTTAAAACCAGTAGAGGCTGTGGAAATGACTCAGCAGCTCAATGCTCTTGCTGGCCAAGCCTGCCAACCCGAATCCAATTCCCTAGCACCATGTAAAGCCAGGCGCACAATGGCACATACATCTATCCAATGTGCCTACAAAAATGGGAGTGAAGCCAAAAGAATGTGAAGTTCTGGAGTCAGCTAGACTGCTGTTCCTTCTGGCAGTCAGTTTGCAGCAGCAAGAGACCCTGTCTTAAAAAAGGTTAAACACAGACACCTCAAAGTTGACTTCTCACCTCCACATGTTTGCCATCGCACACACACAGAGTCATACACATACACACACACCATAAATAAATAAATAAAAAAGAATTAAAGCTTTTAAAGCACTGTGCCTATCAACCTTGAATAGTGCATGGAATGAAGTAAGTGCAGCATGCACGTGTTTGTGGAAGTAATAAAATACATGTACGATGTTCTTCACTGTACTTGTTAGTATTTTATGGCTGATACGGCAAAGCACCACAAACCAGGTGGTTTAAAACAACAAGATTTCTCCTCTCACATTCTGAAGCCTTCAAATGCAAAATCAAGGCACGAGAGAGAGGATCATGCTCCCCCTGAGACTCTGGCGCTTTTATCTCTTCCTCACATCTGATGGCAGCTGCTGATCCTTGCTCCCCTGCCTCGCAACTACATCTCTCCAGTCTTTGCCTTGAGTGTCACGTGACAGTGCACCTGTGTCTATCTAGCCCAAATTTCCCCTTCTTGTAAGGACACCAGTCATATTGGATCGGAACCCTTTTGAATGATGTCATCTTGGTTCCATTACATCTGCAAATACACTATTACCAAATAAGGTTACCTCTACCAGTCCCAGGGGTTAGGACTTCAATATAGCTTTTATAGAGTGGTAGCCTAGAAAGAGACTGTGTAGTTAGTTCATATCCATTGTATTAAGAGTACCAGTCTTTCCCGTGGTCCATGATGCCTCTTACTTTTTCAGTCTTCCGTTTTTGCTAGTGAATCTCAGGTGAACTTTTTACTAATTCAGACCAGCTGTGAAGTGGGTCCATCTGAATCAGTACTCCTCCAACATAAGTTTGCATTAGAATTGCTTAGAAGTTTTGTTGACCACCTGTAGTTTCCAGTTCCAGGAATGGTACACAAAATCACATTGCTGATGTATTCCCAGGTGAAGGTAAAGCTGATGGTTCCAGGGCTGCAGACGACAGTTAAAGACTGACTATTCTATCTTGATGGTCCTTATCCTTGGTAGAACATTAGAATCATCCAGAGAGCCTCTCAAAACTCACATGCCCATGATTTGTGATTTGTGTAGCCACAAAGGCATGACTCTTACAAAGTATCAACAGATTATTTTTGGTATGAAACCATGCTTCAGAGCATTTACCTTAAAGAATTCCTGTTTAATCATAAGGTAAGTTAGATTAACAAAGCTGTGTCTTATATCCGAAAGGCTATCATACCATAGAACACCCACTGAGCACTTATTTATGTGCATGCTTTGGGCAAAGTGCCTTTTTAGCACCATGCACTTTAATCTTCCAAACCACCTTGAGAGGAAGTATTCCTGTTGCCAGTGTTCCAGACAGAAGGAAACTGACATGCAGAGGGAGGAGTAGCTTGCTCATACAGCTAATTTGACAGGAAGCCAGATTTTCATGCCAAGCTGTCTGGTACCAAAGCCAATACGTTAAACGGCTATGCTTGTCCTGCCCCCTGATGCAATGGGAATCTGTGGGCTAGCCTATAAACCCTGCACACATCCCTGTCCTCATTCTCATGACTGACTCAGATGTGATGCTTCCTAGGCTCAGCCTCAATTATAGTACTTCTGAAACGATGGAGCTTAGATAAATTTGTGTTTCTAGTCCTAGTGGTAGAAGAGAAGTGTTGAAGCTGTTTTCCTGATTTCATGGGCAGAAATCAGAGACTGAGTCTGATGGTGTCCCCTTGTGCTATGTGCCCTGGCTAGGTGCCCTGTGTCCTCAATACAATGAGGTCTCTTCTGTAAAATGAGAGGCCAATGTAGTTTCCTTCCCATATTATGATATGTAACCACAGAGAGATCCAGTCATGTCAGATTAGAGTACTTTGGCTATCAAGTGTACAATGTCTGCTTTTAATATGCGTGTAGCCATTGTGGTGTTTGATTTATTGTCTCCTGTGAGCTTAGATACCTTTTAGCTTCAGGGTTCAAGCCTCTGTGAATTATCAGGAAAATCTGTCCAGACATACCAACGGAAAGTAGGCTCAAGACAAGGCCTCGTGGTAAATGAAAACAGTATCATATCAATCACTGTCTTCCTCAAGAGAGTTTTGCATAGCTGCCCATATACCAGAGAAAACTCTTTGGATGGAATTCCACACTCCTGCCATCAAGTGGGTCCTCTTGTTCCAAGTTCCAAACACACTTAATGGTTTTAAAGAATATGAATACTGGAATCCCTACTGCCCACTTTCCAAGTAGATTCCCATGATAGGGATCTTAACAAGAGCCTGAACAGGGCAGGAGTCACATCTGGCTTTTCCCCTCAGGACTGTCTAGCATTCGCTGACTCAAAATAGGTTCACATTAATTACTTGTCCAACAAATTGATGAACAAAGAGGAAGAAATTAATTTCAGGAAGAGGTGAGATATCTAAATGTACAAAGATTTTAGTTGGGTCTTAAAAGTTAGGAAAAAGTTGGGCTGGAGAGATGGCTTAGTGGTTAAGCACTTGCCTGTGTTGCCTAAGGACCCTGGTTTGAGGCTCGATTCCCCAGGACCCACGTTAGCCAGATGCGCAAGAGGGTGCACACATCTGGAGTTCGCTTGCAGCGGCTGGCGCGCCCATCCTCACTCTCTCTCCCTCTTTCTCTCTGTCTCTTTCTCTCTGTGTCTGTCACTCTCAAATAAATAAAAATAAACAACATTTTTTTTTAAAGTTAGGAAAAAGTTGTAAAAGAAGAGAAACTGGGAAGGGAAAGTCACAAATTAGGTGCTTCCAAAAGGATCCTGAGTAGTCCTACTTTGCTAGAAAATTCTTGCTGGCATCAAGCCAGCCTGATCCTACTTCTGGCCCCAGAGCCACACAGGTCCAGCTGGGAGATGGGTGATGAATAAATCCCTTATTACTCCCATTCCATGAGAAATAACCATGGAGGGGTCAAATGTGCCTTATCTTTCATCAACATCCTGTGCTCCTCTTTCCTTGGAGCCAGGCTCTGTCAGAGTGATGCTCAGGATAAGTCACAGGAAATGGGGCCTTCATGAGCACACACTCTGCCTCCTGCTCCTCAATAAGCCCATTTGCAAAGACAGAAGAGACCTCAGAGCAGTCTGCAGAGGGAAGAGTGCCAAGGACAGCCCCCTCACAGTCACAGCAACCCCACCTGTCAGGAGCCCAGAGCCTCAGATTGCCTGGTCTTAAAACTCTCTTTAGCTCTGGAAATGTTCCTGTAGAGGAGTCAGTAGGCTTGTGCACATTCTCTTTTTACCAGCTTCTGGTACCCCCTGCTGGTGAAACTGTGTACCTTATCTGGCAGAGTTTCAGAAGTAGAAGAGGAAACATTGTACGTTCAGGAAAAAAAATGACAAGAACTTGAGTGCTGAAATTTCTAAGGACTCTATGGATTGGTTAATTATATAACTACCTTGTGAATCGTGTGACTATGAGGTTTGGTTTTCCATCCCTGTCATTATTCTGTAGACTCTGAATAAAAAAAAAAAAGAAAGAAAGAAAGAAAGAAAGAAAGATCTATAACATCTGTGACCATTCCATTAATTTTGCAAACACTCCAAGAAAGAAAATGTTGAGTTATCAACCAAAAACATTCCTAGGTATAAATAATCCAAAGCAAAACTGATTTCATGAAGAATTTTCCTTCTCTTTCCTTTCACATATCTGCTTTTTCCACACTTCAAATCATAGATTTTTAAATATGTTTGTGCAATAAATTTATTGAGCATTGGCTATGTGCCAGACACTTAGCAACTTGTTAGAGTAGATACAAGGAGTCAAAAGCCTGTTTTCCTAAGAGGCGCTTACCCTACTGGGTGAAAGAGTTGAATCACTGTCACAAGAATGGATAAGTGCTTAGCTAACATGATATCTGAACCTTTCCTGGTCTCCTGCCAGAGTTCAAACCAGGTATTAGCTGTCTCATAACGCCAAATATCTCTTCTCAGGATTCATCATCTCTGTGATGTTATACTCCTACACTTTCCTGTTTAATGCCTGACTTTGTCATTAGTCCCTGGGCTCTATGAAGGTCAAGAACATACGATCTTCTTACATTTAGCCGAGGCCAATTCATGTATGTATGTTCATTGACTGAATCAGCCAAGAGAAGAAAATTACAATTCTGTTTGAGGAGCCATAAGAAGTTTCAGAAAAGTTCTGACATTTGAATGACATTGAGCCTTGAAGGTGTAGAGGAGATGGCCAGTGAGAGAAACAAGAGCAACCCAAACCATAGAGTATTGGTCACTACAGGGTGGAAGAGGTGGTTAATGTTTGCTAAAATGAGGTATGGATGGAAGTTTAGGCCCAGCTGGGCCCTGGATCATAATTTGGAGGTCTTGTGTATGCCCTATGCTCAGGTATAGGAAAAAAAGAATAGGAGAGTAACAAATACTTTCATAATGGCCATGAATGGCATGTGTTTTGTGTTAGTCAGCATTTAGAGGGATAGAGAGATGTTTCAGTGGTTAAAAGTGCTTACTCCACAAGCATGCCTGGTGACCAGAGTTCAAGCCCCTAGTACTCAGGTAATACTGCATGCACAGTGGTATACATCTCTATAATTCTGAAGTGCCTACAGCAAAAGGAGACAGATTCAGGAGTACCCCAATGCTCACAGGCCAACTAGTCTGCTCTTCCCAGTGGCAATCAGCAACAAGACAGACCTTGTCTCAAAGAGAGTAGGAGAGGACTAACACCCAAAGGATGTCCTCGGACCTCTACATGTACACCATAGAATTCATTACACACATGTTAACCATCATCATCATATTTAATAATTAGGTTTTTAATTCTGAAAGCATAGTGATGGGTTCCCTAACTATGATCATGTATTATGATTACTTCTGTACCTCCTCCATTTCCACTTTGTAGTTATGTTTATTTACTGCCAAAAACCCCTATGTAGAATTACCATCTCCTTGAATATGTGGCATAATGTCAGCTGTGAGCTAAGTCCTAAGGATATTGCTATGGCTTGGGTGAGGGTCCCCCAGAGGTCCATTTGTTCATGTTTAAATACCAAAGTGGCAGTTATTATGAGGTGCTGGGGAAATTTAAGAGGTAGTGCCTAGTGAAACATCATTTGGTCATTGGAAAGATGCCTTCAAAGTGTATTCTAGGACCTTGTATTGAGCAGTTTGCTGTACCATGGGCATCGCATAATGTGGCTCCCTTGCTGGGGGTCCCAAAGCAATAGGGACCACCATGTCTAGGCCAGCAACTTCCAGAACTATGACCCAAAATAAACCATTTCTCTTTGTAAGTTAATCCTCTCAGTATTTCATTTTGCAAATGTGACTAATATAGATGTCATATATCTGAGGTTTTATAACTTGATTTAAATTTTTTTAAATACCTACATGTTTTGGAGAGGTTTGGTTTATTTATTTATTTTTTATAAATACAGTTATTCAGATCTACCCAAACATTCCTATAAAAGGCCATTTTTCACAGAAGCAGGGAGACCATTTTGTTATTATTATTGCTTTGGGAACCAATGATTTGTATCTAAGAACTCTCTCAATATTATTTTACCCTGACTGGAATGGGATTGGTTGTCTCAATATTATTTTACCCTGACTGGAATGGGACTGCTTGTGAGCTCTGCCCTTGAGGAAATATCAAAGCCTCTGATACATACTCATTTGTAGTTTTAAAGCTAATTCTCTCATCGGATTTCCTTTTATTTCCTGCTGGGGTAATGTGAGTGGAGCTCAGATAGAAGCAAGGGCTCTGCTGTATATCTTTTCAAATTTATGATTAAGAAGGTCACATATACATTTTTAAACACACTCCTCTTTGATAATAAATGAAGAATAAAATTTTGAAATGTCATCAGCTGCAGAATTCCTCGTTTTTCTTTCATTGATGCTCTCCCCGCCTGTTGATTGCCTGCTGATGGTGAGAAAGGGTCCAGTTGATCCACTGTTTCATGTCCCATGTTCTTCGGACTGCTTGCAATCGTCTCATTGGCAGAACAGGGTGCCTGTGGCCAAAACATTATAACCAGAAGATGAGTTCATATTCTTGAGTGCCCAGACCAATTGTTAAAAAAATAAATGAAGAATTACACTCTGGGCTACAAATGTCTTCAAATTATGGTCAACATGTGGAATGTAAGAGCTTTTCTCTTCTTGATCTGCATTCTTAAACCCATATTTGCCCTCCCCCTGTCTCTGCTATGCTTTCTGCCTCTGGAATGTGTTTTGTAGGGACTCCATCAAAGAGCTCTGTTATCACCCATGACTTTAGCTTCAGATAATGAGAGCTGGTATAGGAGGTGAGGGCATGGGGAAGGTGTAGTCAGGACAGTTTTGTCTCCAGTTCCCTCCATGTGAGCTCATCTAGGAGTGGCTAGACCCCTCAAAAGAAGACCAGGAGGGTCAGGCATGGTGGTTGACGCATTTAATCCCAGCACTCAGGAGGCAGAGGTAGGAGGATCACTGTGAGTTTGAGGCCGGCCAGACACTACATAGGGAATTCCAGGCCAACCTGAGGTTAAGTAACACCTTACCTCCAAAAACCAAACAAGGAAAGACAACCACAGTTTCCATCCAGGTAGCCTTCTCTTTAGGACTCTCTCCTGAGGGCCTCATTTTATTGACTTGTCTAATTATCCCTCTGGACCCATAGATGTGGAACCGTTCTCCTGTCACTGTATTTTGTATATCCAGCCATCCTCTACACATTTCTTGCCCCTGCAAATAATCCTTTCATAAGAAAATTCCCTTCTCATCACACTCATTTGGATGTACCTTCTGCCTTCCTATGCTGTTTGTACCAGGACTTTGGACCCATGTTCTGAGGAAGAGGTGATCAAATTGGAGTTGGTCCTATAGGAACTCCTACTTCTACAATTTACTTTGTCCTGAGTCCCCGAGATGGGGACATTGCTAACTCTTGAATGGGTTCTGTTACACCTGCTGAGCTCTACTTAGGAAAATTATTCCTTAGGTTATACGGAATTAGACCATTCCAGCACACCTATTCTTTCTGGGATGAGGTAGGAATAACCAAGATTGAAGTTTTTTTTCAAGATAGGGTCTCACTCTGGCCCAGGCTGACCTGGAATTAACTATGTAGTCTCAGGGTGGCCTCAAACGTGATCATGGTGATCTTCCTACCTCTGCCTCCCAAGTGCTGGGATTAACGGCATGTGCCACCATGCCTGGCACCAAGATTGAATTTTAAGCCAGATTCTGTGAAAAAGGAATAATAGACACAGAGAAACTTTTTCTTGAGATATTTATTTAGCCTGTATCTTTTTGATGTGGTAGGAACATAATGACTATATTTAAATGCATATATGTCAGAAAAACCCCCTAGGGGCCCTGTTGGCTCTTAGAGAAGTTTAAATAACATGTACAAAAAGGGTCGTCATATTTCTCAATTCTAATGAAATGCCTGTCACTTAAAATTTAAAATAGATTTTGGCTCCATAAAAGAAGAATATGTTAACCTTTCTCTGGTGAAGAATCAATGCTCCTGTCACTTCTTATAATTCAGGGGGAGATGGGGTTCCACAGTGGGACACTTGGGAAGGAAGCAGACATTGGAATATGGTTGGATGAGTTGGCATTAATACAATAGAAAAAAATATCAGCTTCCATATGTTGAATGTAGACTGTGTGCCAGGTACTGTACTCTGAGTAGTTCATGTGCTATCTCACATAATTCTAAGACCAGTATTCACCACAATGCCATGCTGCATAAAGGAAGAGTTCAGGAATTGAGAGATTAGTGAACTTGCCCCCAGGAAGGCAGTAGAAGTAGGCTATGAACACATGTTTATTTGGTGCCAACACTGATATTTAACCTCCAGTGGTTGGTGTAAGAATCACTAGGGGATTCTTGGTGACTACACAATGTCCTGGGCCTGGGCCTCTGGGTACACTCTTAACTCTCCAGGGGATTACAATTTACATCAAAGATTGAGAACTGGGCTGGAGAGATGGCTTAACAGTTAAAGCACCTGCCTACAAAGCCTAAGGACCCATGTTTGACTCCCCAGATCCTATGTAAGCCAGACACACAAGGCGATGCAAGTACACAAATATGCACAAGGTGGCACACATGTCTGGAGTTTGAGTACAGTGGCTGGAGAGCCTGGCATGTCAATTATCTCTCTCTCGCTCTTATTCTCTTTTATAAAATAAAGCACTGCTGTTCTGTACTGTCATTATTAGACATGCCATTCTGGTATTCAGGATCTGATGTTTCAGGGGGAACGGCTATGCATCAAGTTCAACTGTGGCTTTTCTCTCTTTGAGCTATGAGATGAACCCTCCCCTCCCTTCCCTCCACTGCAACTCCCAACCCCTACTTTAATCTACTCCTATTCGGTGGGTTCATTCATCAGTTCAGTCTCTGAGAGAAAGGCCAAACTCTGTCCTCAGTCAGTCCTATTCAGAAGCATGAGAACAGAAAGACCAGCCTGACCTTTTCCTCCCTCTGAAAGCAGAACAAGAAGCAGCATCATAAAGTCTCATTGATTTCCCATTTCAAGCTCAAGGATAAAATATGCCCATTGTTTGGGATGAAGCAATCTAAGTTTCATATTTCCTAGTAAATGGAAATGATGGGCGGTTTCAGGAAGGCTTGGGTGTACTCAACCTTGACCATGGAGGGCTTGCTTTGCGTCTGGTTTTGTAGGATGGACCAAATGTAGGGGTGAAAATGAGGAATAGAGAATGATCCACCTTTCCCAATCCTTTCATTGAACCGGAACCATCTAACTGTGGGTTTTTTTTCCCCTTGCACATGTCCCAAAGGAAGCTGGCCAAGAAGCAGAAGGAGACACAGAGTGGAGCCCAGAGGGAGATGCGGCCTGTGGCCTCCGCTGACAAGCCCACTGCCAAGCTCAGCACCAGCCGGAATGAGGAAGGCTTCTCCTCCAGCTCTCAGGACGTTAACGGATTCAGTAAGTCAGGTCAACTAAGGGGAACAGGATAGTTGTATCAAGCTTGGCCCTGGTGCCTCTGCGTCAGACCCCTCCCCCCCCCCTTGGTAACCAAGGCATGATGTCAGGATGCTGTCCTGGAATGTTGGTGATGAAGGTTCTCTCTGACAAAGGCTTTGAGACACCCTATGCCGAGATGACTAAAGAATCTGCTCCTAAGGAGATGGAAATGGTAACACGTCATCCTAACTGCTTGTGGACCCAAATAGAAATAGGTTAAAAATTCAAATAGGTACAAAGAAGGAGGAAGAGGAAGAGAAGAAGGTGGAGGAATAAGGCTGTACTCTTAAGGCAAATAGCATTCAACACGGAATTGAGTCACTTAAAAATCTTCAAAACTGTTTCATTATTTATCCTGGAAGGTAAATGGGTCACAAATGATTATGGTCTCTGTTCTGAGTATTTAGGGAACTGAGGCTCAGAGAAGCAATCTCTCCAAAGTTCCAAGGCTGCTAGGTCCTGTACCCAGACTGAAACCTGTGCCTTCCAGGCCTTGACCAGTTTTAAGTGGTTTTTGGTCAAGATGACCTGAGTCCTCATACAGAGTTAATAGAGTATTCCTAGCTAATATAAGTAGTTACGATTTCATAGTTAACTCATCCAGCAGAGAACCACAAGACTGGGAACTTATAAGGCTAGCTACCTTGGTGACTAGTCTTGAGAGAGTCTTTTCTTGGTTCCTGATGGATCCAAGTTCTAAGAGAATCCCCTGATTCCTAAACCACAGTGCAGCATAGAACCCACCTGGGAAGGTTTTCAAAATACAGATGTTCGGGTCTCACACTTATCTACTGAATCAAAATCTCCATTTTGATGAGAGCTAGGGCAGCATTCAAGGCTGTGGACTTTGCAAAGTCATTCACGTAGTTCTCATAGGCACCATGGTTAAGAATACAGAATTTGAGGGAGGCAATTGATATTTTCAAATGCCTATATGCTGCTGGCTTTGAGAGGAGATATTACTATTTTCTCAATTTTTATTAACATTTTCCATGATTATAAAAAATATCCCATGGTAATACCCCCCCACTTTCCCCGTTGAAATTCCATTCTCCACCATATCCCCTCCCCATCTCAATCAATCTCTCTTTTATTTTGATGTCATGATCTTTTCCTCCTCTTATGATGGTCTTGTGTAAGTAGTGCCAGGCACTATGAGGCCATGGATATCCAGGCCATTTTATGTCTGGAGGGAGCACGTTATAAGGAGTTCTACCCTACCTTTGGCTCTTACATTCTTTCTGCCACCTCTTCCACATTAGACCCTGAGCCTTGGAAGTTGTGATTGAGATGTTACTCAGTACTCCAGTCACTTCTTTCCAGCACTGATACCTTCTGAGTCTTAAACTTCACCTATATTTACCACTTACTAACATTTTCAGTATTGGCATCTTTTGTCTTCTTTTCTGTCTGACAACAAAGTTCTGACTATTTGGAAGTGAAGTTACAAGTGTTGAGACATTCCACCTCTAGAGAATTCAGCATGTGTTACCTAAGAGTAGGAAAACTCAACACATCACCAGAAAAATGGATAATTTGCTCAAGAAATGTCACTGATTCAATGGCATCACATGTGGCAGTCCACAGTCCAAATCCCTCATATCCAAAACCTGTTCTTGTTTGTTTGTTTTCTTTGTGAATCAGGACCCTGTCCAAGGTACTCACACTGTATTTTTGTTTAGTTTTATTTATTTATTTGAGAGAGAGAGAATGTGCACGCCAGGGTCTCCAGTCACTGCAAACAAACTCCAGACGTGTATACCCCCCTGTGCATCTGGCTAACGTGGGTCCTGGGGAATGGAGCCTCAAACCAGGATCCTTAGGTTTCATAGGCAAGCGCTCAACCACTAAGCCATCCCTCCAGCTCCCTCACATTTTATTTGATTTTCTCATCTTATTCTCTCCTTTCATATAAAACAATTTTCTTGACTTTACTTTTTTTTTCCTTTTGGGGTTCTAACTTTTTATTTCAATGTCTGGGGCAATTGCCCCATTGAACTGTCTATAATCCAGATTTGTTTGACTTTCCATCACAATTATATTCACAATAAACATTTGAGCAAAATCCTACATAGTGATGTGGCACATGGCTCCTTGCATCATATCAGTAGACAAATCACATCACTTTGCCCATTGATGATGACCCTAAACTTGTGTGCATCTTCATGTTGAGCAATGGTTTTTAGAGAAAAAGTCTAAAAATGCAAACATTTAACTTTGGTTTTTGCTATAGGTCAGAGGAAATCTGTGGTCTGTTTAACCGTGTAGCTGGTCCTCTCTCAGGACACAGAAAGAGGACAGTGACATAGATCAGGACAGGCTCAGAAGGGATCGGCAACAAAATGAGCTTGAAAAGAAGGGACTTTCCTAAAACTCCACAGCCTCTCACTGCACAGTGTTGTCTCTGGCTCTCCTGATTTGGGCCCAAGAACAGAGAAGTTTATGTGCAAGTCTATGTGATTGAAAATACTGGCGCCATAGTATTTACTTACACCAAACTTTTCCTATGCAGACCAGCCTCATCTATACACTTTTTTTCTATTGTAAAACTGCTCTGGCAAGCCATAGTGTGCCAAGAAGTTTATAGTCTAAGATGCAAGGTGAGCATTGTGACCCTAAAATTGCAGGTAGTTAAGTCCCAAACGCTCTGACCACACAGGAGACCAATGTGAGTAACACTGATTTCTTAGGCTTCATAGGCAGGTAGTACCCATGTTTTCACTAGGGACCAAAACTTAGACCTTTAAGATACTCAAAACAGAGCCAGAGTCTCTGTCAGCTAGAATGGAAGAAGAAGAATATCCTATTAAGCCTAATTATATGTTATAAAGGCCAGAGACAATATTCCCAAATAATTGGATGCATATATGTATATGGCATATGTCTGTATTTTTTATTTATGTGCATATATATAGATGTATATGCATGCATATATGTGTGTATATATTCATTTTAATGATATTCAATTTTAAAGGGCAAAAATACCAATTTAAATTGATGTATTATATTCAATTATTATGAAATTTTGCATTTGTTTGAATCACTGAATATTTCAGACCTCTTTCTTTGCATCTGGTATCTTCAGGCTGCAGCTATAAACACCCTCTGGGGATTCTTTTGAATGCCCTAAAATGCATCAGGTACCTTTTTAAAATGCCCTGTGGAACCACTGGGGTGAGATTTGAGGGGGGAAAATGTAAGTAATGCTTACTTACACTGGAGATGTAGAAATTGCTTCTGAAATCACCCTGATGTATGTAAAATTGAATCTATTTTTGTGACATTAGGGAAGTGGCTGTCTAGCTTCTAAGTCGACATCTTTAAGAGGGCCCTGAGATTATGTGCAAATTGTGAGGCAGCATCTAGGGACAGAGGGAGAGAAGGAAGGAGGGAGGGAGGAAGGGAAAGTGGGAGGGGAGAAAGGAGGGAGGGAGGAGGGAGGGCACGAACAGTGTCTGGGAAGGGAAAGAGGGAAGGAGAGAGGGAGATAGGGAGGGAGCGAGGTAGGAATGACACACGAACGGTTTTTTCCATCACACAAGACTGTAGAGGAGTGTGCTTAGAGCAATTAATTCATTATTAAACAGCTAGGCCCTTTCTCTATTCAAAGTCTGCTTCTTTCTGAGGACGTTTAGTTTCTGGGGTTTTTCTATTCCAAGTGACTGCTACATTTGGCAACATCTATTCAGTCAAGCCACCCAATATTGTATAAGAATAGTGATCTCTGGGACTGGAGGGTGACAGGGCTTTGTCAAACGTGGGCCGTTGCTGTGTCTTGCTTTGGCATTCTTTTAGAAAGGAACGCACTTCACATTTCAAGGACAAACAATGCACATTGTTTTCTGATTAAAGAAATGTGAGCTTTTATTAAGTCATCTGATTTTGATCTTACTGTCTTGTGTACTTGTAATTCTTTTCTGTGATCTTTGGCTCACAAGGATTGTTTTCTTGGCTTTTTGTTTTTTTCTTCAGGAGCTCTCCTTAAATAGCATGCTATTTCTTCTTCTCTATCTCTTGTATTCATGTGACATCATCTTCTTGTACATTTTCAGTCCAAACAAAAATGCTTGAAAACAAGTCCCTGTTGAGTCCCTACGGCATGGGGGCCTGTCTGTCGACCCTGCTCATATTACACATGAACAACGCCCTTGTTCATTGGCTACCACTAGTTAACACTGTCTTCCTCTTTACCAGTCCATTCTGATTAGTCTTTCCACAGCTGATAGGCACAGGCAGGTCACCAGACATTGGGCCATGAGTGCTTCACACTTGACAATGTCCTTCTACAAACTCTTATGTAAGAGCTTTATTTGAGTGTCAAAAGAGGACCAACAGGTCTATTACTCCTCTACTCTACACGTGAGGACTCGGAGGCACAGATAAACTCCAAGGTGTAGGTTGCACGGCCTGTGGCAAGTTGTAATTGGAATCCATGTTTTCCAAATATCAGGTAAAGACTATACACCTCGTTCTGCAAATAACATAGGGAAATACTCTAAATGAACACTTATTATAAGAAAGTGGCGAAGAACAAAATACATGTCAGGAAAATATAAATGAAAACAATAAGGTAAACACAAGGATACATCAAAACGTAATTAGATTAGATTAGATTGTAATTGCATCTAAATATACAGACTCTGAACTTCTAAATTATAATCAATCTCTGAGCTATCTAGTAACAAAATCCCAAAGAGGAAGATAGCTTTTACTGGGCACCTACTATGCACTAGATCTTATAACTTGAATAAATTCCACTCTCAAGCTTCCTAAGCACCCTATAAATTGGGTGTTATTCCTATTCTGAAAAGTAGAAAAGTGAATCTCAGAGAATTAAACAAGTCCAAAATCACATAGACATAGCAGAGATATGATTAGATGCCAAAGAGAGTCATAAACCTCAAAACAGTGGTCCTTCCCCCACATCATGCATGGTTGCCTGGTGCTTACAAGCTTCACTGGTGGAGGAGACGGAGAGTGAATCCCCCACCAATGGGCTTGAATTTTCTGCCTTATGAACAGAAGCTGCCACCACAGCTATGTCTGGCATGGAGCCTGCACCTAGGCACTGACTGAACCATTTAATGGTTAACTGTTTATTACCATTTGACAGTTAAGTGATGCCCTCAGATATTAAAACAAGTTCTTCAAATTGCATGAAGAATCAATAAGGAGACCTGGATCATAAAGCAGATACGATCCTTTGCAAACCAGCCGTCTTTGACTTTAACCTCTGGAAGTATTTTTTCTACCATGAAGCTGGGGGAAGGAGAAAAGATATCAAGCCCTGCTGGATGGGAGGACCATGCCTCTTCTTAGTTCTTCTAACCATGTCCAGTCCTGCTGCAGAGGCATCGACCCAGTGAATGCTCCCTCGGATTCTATGGGAATTGTCCCTTCAGGACTTTCTTGGGAGAGCAGGACTGTGGACCAGTGGCCCATTCTCTTCATTTCTAGGCTAGACTAATCTGTGAATGGATATAAGGAGAAATGAACAGAGCTGCTCACCACAGAGCAGGAGAAACAGGGATTACAATTGTGAACATCTTCATTATACAACTCTGTGTAGTAGAAGACTGCACTAATAGCCACAGGATCCTCCCCCTGACTTGGAGACCACAACATACCTAGCAGACAGCACACAGGCACCTCAGCAGATAGTTGACAAAGATGATGAGTATAGGCTCTGAAGCCAGCAGCTCCTCGCTATCCTTCGGCATACACAATTCATAAAAGCCTCCTGGGGAA
Organism: Jaculus jaculus; assembly: GCF_020740685.1. Lineage (NCBI taxonomy): Eukaryota > Metazoa > Chordata > Mammalia > Rodentia > Dipodidae > Jaculus > Jaculus jaculus. Next base: position 122,296,258 of record NC_059109.1, on the reverse strand, counting down.
AAGTTAGGGAATATTCAAGCTCAATGCTCTCATAGGGTTCTTCATGGATGGGGCAGGCAAAAGGAAACACCAGGCCATAATGAGCCTTATGTTTTATATTTTTATTGACTTATTTAGTTGAGAGAGAGAGGTGGGGGGGGAATGGCATGCCAGGACCAATAGCCCCTGCAAATGAACTTTAGATGCATGAGCCACTTTGTGCATCTGGCTTTACATGGTACTGGGGAAATCAAACCCAGGACCTTGGGCTTTGCAAGCAAGCACCTTAACCACTGAACCATCTCTTTATCACACAGGCTTATTATTTTAAGATCGTATTATGTAACCAAAGAAGCTCATATGGAAAAGGTAGATCAGAACTTTAAACTATAGGGCAGTTGGATAGGGCTGTGAACTCATTGAAAATGTTCCTTACCCATCCCATGATGAAAGTAAGCAAACTAGAGAAATGAGCATTGGCCTTCTGTAGAGTAACTATTGACTTGATGTGTGTGATAGCAAGGACTGCCTCCTTGGTTAGTGTCTGTCATTTTGTTGAATACTGATCACATAGTGTATGTAATCCTCATAAAAGGGTGACCAGGTAGGAATTTTGTTACCCTGATGTTACAAATGACATCAATAATGTCACTAATGTGGTCTAAATTCCTAACCATGGTTCCTAAGTTCTCCATGGTTGCTATTGAGAACAAATTCGGACCATCACCCAAGTCTCTAAACTACCAGATACTCATTGACCACTTATATGAATGAGTGAATGAAGGATGGAATGATGAAATGAAGAAGCTGGAATTTACAATAAGATATCCTAGGCCTATATCATACTCTTTTCATAGTGGATCTCATTCAGCTGACATAGTGGTACCATGCAAGTTCCCCATAGTGAATCCCATCTTCTATGACCCTGAAGCCTGTTTCCTGTAACCTCAGCTCATTCATTTCTATTTTTGCCTATAAGCATGTTATCAGTCCCCAAACCAAGCAACCTTTGTTTGCCTCTGGTATTGATAGAGTAATGGATTCTTATGACACTCACCTCTCCCTTCAAGTGTTTAACTGTCTTATTGTGGCCACCTAGCTGCAGGCTAAAGCAACTCCCACTTTACCATCAGCCTTCTGCAGAGTACATGTCTGGTTTTAAATCTATTCAAAATTGTAATTGGGGCTGGAGAAATGGCTTAACAGTTAAGGCACTTGCCTGTGAAAGCCTAAAGACCTGTGTTCAACTCTCCAGATCCCATGTAAGGCAGACACACAAAAGGTGAGGCAAGCGCAAGATCACACATGCCCACTAGGTGGTGCAAGCATCTGGAGTTTGTTGCAGTGGCTGAGGTCCCATCTCACCAACTCTCTCTCTCTCTCTCTCTGTCTGTCCTATGTCTCTTTCTGTCTCTCTTGCTCTCTCTAAAGAAATTAAAAAAAAATTAAAACTCTAATTGGCCCCTCTGTCTCTATCAGGTACATGCTCATGGAGTATGTTGTTTCCAAGACAACTATGACCCTGTACACCAGACAGCCTCAGAGTTCTGAGAGAGCATCACCATTGCCCTCTCTGGATTCCAAACCTGGACTCAGAATGCCCTACTCATGTTCGAATTGATGCCCAAAAGTCTGCTGCCTACCTGCCTAGTGCAGTTATCATGACTTCCAGCCATGGAGGCTTCATTCAGCCCAAGTGCAGATGACATTTGAGGTCCAGGAGAAGGACTTCATATATCATCCATGTTTTGTTTTGTTTTTGTTCTTGTTAGATCAAAGACTACTGAATGATGTGGAGTCTCTGGTTGTGTCAGCCAGTGATGTCAGTTAACCTTCCTGTTTGGAGTCTCAAAACATACAAATATTACTAATAATATTCATTATTACTCAAATATTAATGACATGCTCACTTGAACACTATTTCATATGCATACTTACCACACTGAGAGAATTCTATGAGTGTTTATAACGGATGATATAAAGATGAGGAAACTGAGACTTAAAAATATATTTTAAAAAATAGCTGGGCATGGTGGTGCATGCCTTTAGTCCCAGAACTTGGGAGGCAGAGGTAGGAGGATCTCTATGACTTCGAGGCCACCCTGAGACTCCTTAGTGAATTACAGGTTAGCCTGGGCTACAGTGAGACCCTACCTCAAAAAAAAAATAATAAAAATAATGCTGGGGAGATGGCTCAGCAGTTAAGGTGCTTGGCTGTAAAGCCTAATGACCAGAGTTCTATTCCCTCGTGCCCATGTAAAGCCATATGCATACAGCAGCACATGCATCTGAAGTTTGTTTGCAGTGGCTAGAAGGCCCTGGCATACCCAGTCTGTCTGTTTCTCTTCTCTTTTTATCCTTGCAAATAAATAAATAAATATTTTAAAAATAAAAAAAAGAAGATTTGCCCAAAGGTTCATAGATTTAAACACAAAACTAAAGCACACACTAAGCCTCCCTGACACTTCTGAGCCCATAGACAGGACTAGTCCTTTATACAACCTTCTGTGAGATAGCTGCTACTGATCCCATTTCATAGATAAGGAAACTAAGTCATCCATTCAAAGCATTGTCTCCAAAGGAAGAGAGCATGGTTGGGAACTCACCAGGGAACTAGTTAGAAGGAAATTCTCAAATAATCACCAAAGACCTTCTGAACCCCAAATTCTGGGGTTAGGGCATAAGAATGTGTACTTTCAGAAAGTCTTCCAGGTGATTCAAATAGCTTGAGGTAAAACTGAGGACTGTTGGACTCCAAAGCCTTCTGTTTTTCCCTTGCTAAGTTGTTTCTGATAACAAGAGTTACTGGCACTGAGATAACCTACCTTCCCAGAGTGGACACTTCAGGAGGACATTGATGTCAGGGGCTCTGGGGCTGTGAAAGCTGCCAACACCTGTCAATACAACTGATAGTCTTCTCCCAGCCTTACACACACACACACACACACACACACACACACACACACACACACACACACCAGTTGTCATTCAACCATCTCTGGAATTTTCCTCTCCTTTTGCCTGAACAGTGGATAATCTAAGAGAAAGAATGGAAGGAGTGGAAATTTCCAAGGAAAAGCAATGATGAGTCACAAAGTGAAGCTGAGAGCCTCCTGCAGAGGAATGCAGAAAAACAAAAAACAAAAAAAAGGCAAAAATGACTGTTTGCAGGAACAATTATATTTTCTGGTTAGTTCAGGATTAAATTGAATCTGGGAGAAGAATTCAATGTTACAAGCTTGCCACCTCCAATTTTGTTGAATATTTTACAGGGATTATTGAATATTTTGCAATCATCCACTTGACTGACAGATAAAGGACACACTTATTAAATTCCTAGCAAGCCAGGATTGAATGGAATTGTTTACTCTTTGGAAGAACAAAATGGAAATGAAAGTAGCCTTTAGAAAGTGGACAAACTGGAGCTGGAGAGATTGCTCAGTGGTTAAGCCTATAAAGCCTAAAACCTAGGTTCGATCCCCCAGTACCCACATAAGGCCAGATGCACAAAGTGTTACATGTATCTGCAGTTTATTTGCAGTAGCTACAGGCTCTGGAAAACCCATTCTCTCTTTCTCACTCTTCTCTCTCTCTTTCTATCTCTTTTTGGAAATAAAAATATTTTTAAAAAATAAAATTGACAAATTGTCCTTCACAAACTCTAAGGAGTTAAATTATAACTAGCTACACAGAATAATTTTAGTTTAAAAAAGATGTGATATTATAATAGACATGGTGAAAATTAAAAACCACCCTAGATATCATCTGATCAGAGTCCATTTATTGGAGATGAAGAATTGAGTCCAAGGGAATTTTCTAAAGATCACTCATCAAGTTACTAACAAAACCAGGGGAGGATTTGTGGGCCCTGACTATTTCTAGGCCCCTGTTCTGTGGTTTATTGCAAAGCATTGAAATGCTGCTTATGCTGTCTAGTCAATGGTAGTTTGTCTTCTAGTAATTTCTGTAGACCCCCCAATCTGATTTCTGCACAAATAGAACCTTCTCAAATTGAATTATACTTTTCATCTCCTCATTATGGGAGTAGCTGAGGTGTTCCTTTAATATTCATTGAATGTCGACTATAGGGAAAATATGGTAGGGATTGTAAAGAGAAATAAGACACGGTCTCTGCCTTCAAGGATATTACTCTCCTCCTTGAGGAGACCTGTAACTGGATTAGTTTCAATAAATGTGATACGTGATAGAGAAAAAGCATGTATAGTGTCCCAAGAATGCTGATCAGAAGCTCAGCATACAATTAATTCTGCCTGAGCAAGTTAATGAACTACTACGTAAGGCTTAAGTTAAAGAGAGTACAGGAGAAGGCTTGTCCCAGGTGAGAGGACAATAACTTAGGAAGTTTAGGAGTGTGGTGGGCTCAGAGAAGTGGTCCTGGAATCCATAGCATGCTACTGAGACAGTGTGGCTTGAGATTAAGCTGGAAGGGTATCTGGAGCCTGCCAGGAAAGGGCATCATATCTGTGATCAATGTAAATTCACATGCCAAGACCAACTTATTTCAAAAGTGACATCATCCCAGTGCCAGATGTCCCATATTGTGCTGGGCCTTGGCCCCAGGTTCTCCTTGAGGTTTACAAATGTCATCTTTCCATTGCAAAGAAGTAGGGGGCAGCATTTTATCAGTGACATTCCCTCATTTTCATTGTAAGCTGGCCCCATCATTCCTTTCCAATACCCTTCCAAAGGGACTTCAGTGAATCCGCAGAGCTCAAGTTGCTTCTGACAATTTATGCTAGGCCACTACATCTTGAGAAGAAAATAGAATTATTCTCCACACCTCACAGGTGGTCCTGAATTATAACAGGGCACTTAGAAAGTGCTTGTTAAAGTAATCAGGGATAAAGAGGAGAAGCTGGAACTGTAAATATGTAGTTGCTAGGTAGCAGAATAAACGAAGCTTAGAGACCATTTTTTCCCCTGCACTCAAGGCTGCAGCACTGATAAGTTAAAAACATGGATAATTCTACTAGCTAACATTTGTTAAGTAATTACAGGACAAAGCACTTTGCATACCTCATTTCACATAACGTTCTCAACAATTCGGTGATGACGCTTAAAGAAACTGAGGCTCACAGATGACACAGTTCCCAAGAAAGCAGAGCTGAGTTTGAACCAGGGCTTATGGGATTAGCTTATGAACAGCCCCTTCTTCTAAAAACTTTTTGTTTGATTTTTTTTTTCCATTCTCATTGTTTCTTACATTCTTCACCAGCCATTTATGCCCTCCATCTTTCTTTATTAGATCTTCCTTTTGTTCCCAAACTGAAGCTTATCATTCTTGCTTATACTTATTCCAGGTGGGTGGTAATGATGCTGAAATGATGAGCTCAGGAGGAGGCCAGATTTGAAGCAGCAGAGGGGGAGTTTAAATCACAGCCATTGGGTACTGTTGAGTCACTGAAGAGGTGTCAGGTAGGCCTCAGAATCTGGGAGGCTGGAGCCCGGCAGAAACTTGATTAGGAACATGAATTCTGACTATTATTTTATATACAAGGTGATTGAGTACCCCACTATAAATGGGGAATTTGAGGTCCAAAGTGATAAAACACATTTCTTGGGGATATTCATCAAGTTAGCAAAAGAACCAGCAGCATATAGGAGTTGGCTATTTAAAAGTCCCTTACAGCTGCAGGGCACAATGTTAAAATATGGACTGTGAAAGGAGCTACATGAATGTGCTTCAACTGTACAAGGTTGACAGTCCACCTCAATCCTGGAATGGAACTTAGTCTTAAGGTGTGAATGGATTAGGTCACCCCAAAATCTGGCTGAATTGTGAGGGGAAGCCTCAGCATTCAAAACTGAACTTTCTAGGTTAGAGAGATGGCTTAATGTTTAAGGTACTTCCTTGTGAAGCCTAAGTACCCAGGTTCAATTCCTCAGAACCCACATAAGCCAGATGCATAAGGTGGTGCATGTATCTGGGGTTCATTTTCAGAGGCTAGAGGCCCTGGTATACCCCTCCCCCTGCTCTCTCATAAAGAAATACATAAAAATTTAAAATACTGAACTTTCTTACAAACCTTAAAGTTTGGTTTACATACTAGTGATTGGTAATATAATATACATACATATATACACACATATGTATATAGTGTTTGAAAGTCATGTTGAACATCAACAAGATTGGAAGGTGGCATCTGAGGGATTAAAGAAACAATGAAGAACAAGGTCTATCAGCCCCCTCCCTAATTAACTACACACCACCTCCTTTATTCCCTTGATGGTGCGAAGTGTGATTGTGAATGAAGGTGTTACGATGTTCAGTAACTCAGCCCTGGCTGACTTTCAGTAGAATGTCCTCAACAGGGGTGAGAGAATAGCTCACACCAGATGACATCTGAGTACATTTCAAACCCAGACTTGCTCCAGAGCTGACATGCCAGGTGTGTAGGGTATGTCACCAATCAAAATAGTGACTGTTGGTGGCAAAGCAAGACACGGTAGTTTTCATCTAGGAAAGCCCGTGTGATGGAGAACACAGACTCTAGTAACATGACCGGGAGTATGAATGGCGGCAAGTGAGGAGAGGTGGTCCTGAGCCATGAACAGTGTGATACGTCTGCGCTAAAAGGACATAACTGTCACCTTCCAACTATCTGAGTTGACTTCCTATTTAAATGGAAGCTGGAAATGAAATAACATTTCAATTCCCTGCAACGGCAAGGACACGTTCGGCACGGCTGTAGCAATGGATTAATCTTGACATGTTCCTTTCTCATACCTCCTACATCCATTCCCACATTGTTTTGATCATTTGGCACCTTCAATATGTCTACAACCCCTGCACTTTGCTCCATAACCATTTCCCTCATCTCTCCAAGTCACCATCATCCTTTACCTCAGTAAGATTCACAGTTCCTATATAATGCCCACAGACAACCCTGACATTCTCTACTCCCATTTTTCCATAGTAACTAGGAAGATATATTCAAGCTAAGTATAGGCTGAAGACCCAAGACCCTGAGATAACACACAGGTCTTTTTTTGTTCATATCTCCCAGGCTGTTACTCATCATTGCCCTACTCTGGGAGTTTTAGCACATTTTCTTCTCTCAGTCGTTAACATTTCCATATTCTTTCTACCACAGGAACTCTATACCCTTGTTCTATCTAGAGCAAGGTAGCCACTATAGCCCCTAGGCTAAATCTAGTCCAATATGTCTGTTGAAATAAATAAAATTTTATTAGAAAACAGCCATGCTTATTTGTTAATATATTTCTATGGCTGAATTTGTATAATAGTGGACTTGAGTAGTTGTCATAGATGCCACCTAACCCATAAACCCTCCACAGAAACATTCTCGAAACTCTTAACTGACTCCTTTAGATCTCGGTTCGCACACTTATTGCTATGCTGGCCCTCCTCTCACCCAATCAGATCAGCTCTCACTTTTCATTGCTAGCACAGAGTTTCATACTCTGTTTCCTCACAGTGCTCACCTCACTTTTCAAATGCATTTGTCCAAGTCTGAGGCTTCTACGCTCCGGATACTACAAGAGGAAAAGAGAAGTTACAACTTATTATTGTTGTATCCTCAGCATGTAACACAGTGCTGGACACAAAACAGATACTCAGAACTCTTTATGACAGATGGATGCACAGATACATAGATAAGACCCCAGCATGGAACTTCCGTATACTCATCAAACCAGAATGAATGTTTAGGAAGTGTGATGCAGTGGATAAAACATACTGTGCGGCTTGCAACATCGAAAATTGGATGAGGGCAGAGCAATGAATCAAAAGATGTTCCTTTCCAGTCAGTTGCTACCCAGTCTTAGCTTCCCCTCCACTCCTATCACCATCTGCCATGTCAGTACTCAAGGTAATGGGGCAAATACTCTCATATGTTTCCTGCAAAACTAGGAATTGTAAGGTGGGCATGGTGGTTCACACCTATAATTGCAGGACTCGGGAGGCTGAGGTAGGAAGAACACAGTGGGTTCAAGACCAGCCTGAGTTACAGAGGGAATTCCAGTGAGATCCTCCTCAAGATAAAATAATGAGGAATTGCTACCCCAACTAGCCTCTGAAAGGTCAAGTTGGTCTGAGGATGTGATTCGGCCATATCACAAGAGCAGTAAAGGTTATCAACAGGGGAGGCGATATTCAGAGTATACACAAATATAAACTCAGGTGGGCTTTTCTACCTGCCTCTGCTAATGAAAGGAAAACATTAAAGAAAAGAAACAGCTGTAACAATAGACTATGGTTCTCCATTGGCCGATTGGCCTTATAAGTAGAAATGTAACTCATCTGAGGAGATAATAGAGACAATGGGCAGTAATATGCATCCCGTCCATGTGCCCATGAGGAGCCACATTCCCTGCCCACTTGCTCTGACAGCCAACGTGTTTGTCTAAGCATAAAGACTTGGCTAATATAGTCAATAATCAGTAGGGATATTGGGTAATTTTCTGATTTCTGCTTTGGTTGGTGACAACTCTACTATTACTGGTAAATAGTTTTGCAGGGTTTCTGCAGATTTTCTAATGCTGGAAAGGATTTTGCTCTCTTGTACAATTCCTTCTGAAAGCAAATATATGCTTTTAAAAAATAGCATCCAAAAGATATTACTAGCATTAACTTTTCTCTAGAGCTTTGGGTAGGAAATGGAGGATAGGAAACAGATTTTTTTTTTTCTCTTTGTTTATGATTCTGGTCCTCCCTGAGGTCCAGCTGTCCCTAGAATTTTTCTCAGTAAATCCTTTCCACTGGACATATAATTATGAATGGATTGGTCTCTCTGTAGTACTTGGAATATTACCTCCATGATATTAAGTGGTAAGAGATGAATGTAGGGAAGAGAGTTGAAATACTCTATTTTTTATAAGAGGCTGACACAGATTTTAAGAAATGGAGAGGAAGGATTAAGTTCAGTTTTATGAAAACCATTCTGGTGACCATGAACTGAATGTGTTAGAATGGGAGGAGAAGACTAATAACGAGCAGGTTTATTTTTCTGCACGTATCACACTTCTAGGAGAGTAAGAGCATAAAATATTGATGCGTATGGGGAATTTCGTTCTGCCTCCTCAGTTATACCCACACGCCTGCTAGCAGAATTAACAGTTACCACTACCCACCTGATGTGGCCATATCTTTGAAATTAAGTGGTGGTAGAGGGTATGCTTCATCAGATTTTGTTCTTAGGATGCTTTGTAAACCCAGGGTATTGATTAGCTCCTCTAACTTGCTCCATTATTTTTTTTCTTGATCAATCAATATTTTGAGGGTTTGATATGTGGAAATATTTGGACATGTTTGATTTGGCAATGAATGTCATTATTCAGAAAATGTCTCATTGGGACGGTTCAGTTTTTCCAAGGTGAAAACCCCTTTTCATCTTGAGGGGTCTTTGATGTAGGTTAGATGAAATTCCCTCTGATCTGCAGATGTGACAGAGGCTTAGAAAGTAAAAGATTCATTCCAGACTAGCAGAGTCATTTCTGTTTCTACGGCAGTGGGGACCATAGTGGTGAGTCTTCAGCCAGCTGTGTCCTGTCAAATACATCCACAAGCAAATGTAGTCCCTGGCCTTTCTTGCTGTAACCCTTCCCATTCTTCCCTGTCACTCTCCTTTCAAGTTGATCCATCAGCAGAGGTTTAGCTCGTAAGTCAATGTCATTGTCATGCTTTACTTATGAAATAGATACTTGCTTAGCTTGTTCTGCAATTTAAAAATGCAAATCACACTATGCCACTGCTCAGCCACAAACCTGCCATGGGTCCCTATTGTCCTTGAAATGAAGTTAAAATGTACTTTATGAGCCACAGAGACCCAGAATGAACTGACTCTTCATCCCTGGTAACTCTTCAACTTGTATAATACAGCACAGTCATATGAACCATTTTCCTGTTTTTGTCTTGTGTATGGTCAACATCATAGCTTCAATACTTTTGCTTTTTCCTTATAGAATGTTTTTCTTTTCTTTTATTGTTTAGCCATTACCCATCCTTCAGGTCTAGAAATAAATCTCAATTTTTGAGGGCTTTCCAAAATATTCAGTCTAAACTTCCAACACTTACTTTTTTCTAGTAGCACTATGTTCTTGTGCACCTAAGCATGTTTCAGAAGTGTCACATATATAAATGTTTATTCTTTTACAGGTTTTGTGGCTAGTATCTGATTCCTTTATTAGTAAATAAGCAGATAGTCCACTCCTGTTTTGGCCACCACGGCATTCCTGGAGACTACGGCGTTCTGCCTGGACTGTTTGATTGACTTGTATTTGTTGAATGAATCTTTGTTAATTTTGCAATCAAGATGAACCACAATGGTTAACTTCTGACTACTCAGTATTAAACCAGGTATTCTAATGTGTTGCTAAGAAAGTCTGTGGAATGGTAGATTTGTGCAGTTGATGTTAGATCTTAATTTCATGGTAGAGAAGGGAAGATTGGAGAAGTGACCATTACACTCACCCAGAAAAGTTATAAAGAGCATGCATTACACATCCATTGCTTAGGAAGTCCTAAATCCTTGTACCTTTGTCATCAGTTCTAAAGGCCGAATCACCAAATAATCAATTCCTTGGTCTCAGTCATTGAGGATTACTCTTCAGAATCTCCCTGTGGGCCCTGCTATCTTCCCCTTGTGACCTCTCCCTCAGTCCTGTGCAGGATGCTAAACTTCCAACATTTAATCTTTTCCAAGTCATACATACATTATTTGCCTCCAAACTTATGCCTTTGTAGGTCTTATCAATATCTGGAATAATATGAAAAGCCAACTTACACTTAACATTAAAAGAAAACTATACCTCATTGCCTTGTCTTTTTAATGAATTTTCATTTTATTTGCAAGCAGAGTAAAAAGAGAGGCAGAATGAATAGTCATTTGCTGTGGCTAGAGACCCTGGTGATTCCATTTTCTCTCTGTGTCTCTCTCTCACCTGCCTCTTTCTCTCTGTCATAAATAATTGAATAAAATATATAAAAATGGTACTGGGAGATGGCTTTTCATTTAAGGCACTAGCCTGTGAAGCCTAAGGACTCATGTTTGAATCTCCAGGTCCCACAGAGCCAGGCACACAGTGATGCAAGTGAGCAATGTCACACACGTGCTATAAGGGGCCAGACACATCTGGAGTTCATTTGCAGTGGTTGAAGGCCACATACCCATTCTCTCTCCCTCTCTCTCTTTCTCTGCCTCTTTCTCCCTCTGTCCTTCAAAATAAATAAGAATATGAAAATAAGAATAAATATGTATATGTAAAAATATAAGTAGTAGATCTAGGATCCAAAACTAGTTTTTTTTTTCTTTTTTGATTGCATATGATTCTACTATTCACAAATAATGAGAGATATGCTGACAGTACTGCGGCCACTGAAGTGAAGGCCTGCTTGGACAGGAATTTCCTCAAATCCCAGGAGATAAGTCATTCCTTACTCATCTATTTTTAAGTTTTCATGTATATTTTCCATTTTTGACATTTCCATACATATATATAGTGTATCTTGATTGGTTGTCTGGGAGGTTACAGAGGCCCCTAAAGCAATCTACGCTATTCCCATTGCTCTTGGTTGCCCACCAAAACTAGATGATAAAGTCTTTGTTTCTGAAGACACCACACATTTTAGTTGCAAGACATAGATAAGCTGAAATGGAACTGGGTTGTAGCTAGCTTTCTGTATACCGGGAGAGGGAGAAAAGCCCTCAATGGCCCTTACCAGCTATGGATCCTGTTAATTCAACAACCAGCCTACCAGGCAAGATATGTCCACTGGACAACAGTGGCATGCATCTTATGGTAATAACTAACTGCTTTCTGATTAGATTTGAGGCCACAGGAGAGGTTTTCTGTCTGATACTGTAAACCTGGCCTAAAGCCTACGGCTAGGGACATAGGCCTGGAGGGGAACCTGCTACTGTGGTTATGTTAAATGGACAGCATGCCAAACTGACTTCTCAATATCAAAATTTGTCCCCATAGATTAGTACTTCTTGAAACCTTGATCACAGAAGTTCCTGAATACAATGGGCAGTGGTTAATGAAGAGTTATTCATCTGTTTTTAAGGTTACATTAATCTTTTCAGGTTTTAGACCCTAAAAAGTATTAGAACATTGCTATCATTTACTCATTCAAGGTTTCTTTTTAAAAAATATTTTATTTTTATTGATTTATTGATTTATCTGAGAGAGAGAAAGAGGGAGAGAGAGAGACAGAGAGAGAAAGAGAATGTGTATGTCAGGGCTTTCAGGCACTGCAAACGAACTCCAGACACATGTGCCACTTTGTGCATCTGGCTTACATGGGTACTGGGGAATCAAACTAAGATCTTTTGGCTTTTCAGGCAAGCACCTTTAACCCCTAAGCCATTTCTCCAGCCCTCATTCAAGGTTTCTTGAACATCTACATATTATGAGTCAATGCGTCTTAGCTTTTGTGCTATATCAGTAAGTAAAGCAGAAATTTACAGTTCCTCTGTACTCTAAATTCTAATAGTGGTAAGATAGAGAGCCAATAAGCAACAGGCAATAAGAGATCAATTATATGGCATGATTAAAGGTGGTAAGTGCTCTGAAACAATGAGACAGGCTGAGGAGGCCCAGAGAACATAAGCAGGGAGGGTATGATGGTTTTTCAAAATAAAGTAGTTAACCAAACCCTTCTAAAATGGTAGGAGATGTGTCAGGAAAGAGTCTGTGTGAAAAGATTCCAAAGCAAGCATATACCTGATGTGTTGGAGGAAACATAAAGAATATAAAACTCTGCTTTGGCTATAGAGCGCCAGAGAACAAAGTTTGAATAATGAAAATCCCTCACTGTTCTTTATTATACAGATTTGGGGGTCCAAAGGAGTGAAACCTAAGAGAACTATGGTCTTCTTTCTCCAAATCCAGATCTTTCCAAAAGGATCTACCTGCAAGCATTGTGAATGGGTTGAATCCTTGATTCTTCCAAAGAACCACAAAGACCCATGTATCTTTGAGGGCTGAATCCTACTATTTCTGAACCTTCTGGGGCAGAAAGCAAGTCCTTTAAATAGTTAAGCTGGGGCTGGAGAGATGGCTTAGTGGTTAAGCAGCACTTGCCTGTGAAGCCTGAGGACCCTGGTTCAAGGCTCGATTTCCCAGGACCCACATTAGCCAGATGCACAAGGGCATGCACACATCTGGAGTTAGTTTGTAGTGGCTGGAGGCCCTGGTGTGCCCATTCTCTCTCATTCTTTCTCTCTGCCTCTTTCTCTGTCACTTTCAAATAAATAAATAAACATAAAAAATAATAAATAAATAGTTGAGCTCCTTATTGTTAATTAAAAAAATGACTATTTGTAGGAGATACTAAGCCATAACCTCAAGGAGCTGTCCCTGGGGCTGCCTCTGATCAGATCATTTTTAAATAAAATATTTTTTTAAATTTTATTTATTTATTTTATTTGAGAGCGACAGACACAGAGAGAAAGACAGATAGAGGGAGAGAGAGAGAGAACGGGCACGCCAGGGCTACCAGCCTCTGCGAACAAACTCCAGACGTGTGTGCCCCCTTGTGCATCTGGCTAACATGGGACCTGGGCAACCGAGCCTCGAACCGGGGTCCTTAGGCTTCACAGGCAAGCAGTTAACCTCTAAGCCATCTCTCCAGCCCTTAAATAAAATATTTTTATTTTATTGGCAATCAGGGAGATAGAGAGAAGAGAGACACACAGAGATAATGGGCATGCCAGGGCCTCCAGCCACTGCAAATAACCCCAGGTGCATGCACCACTTTGTGCACATGGCTTTATGTGGGTACTAGGAATCTAACCTACTTTGCTAGGCAGACAAGCACCTTAGCCAGTGTGCCATCTCTCTAGCCCATGATCTGACCATTTTTAGCTCAAGAAGGTCTGGTGTTGACTCCTGCCTTGCCTGTACTTGCCCTATTGCAGGGTTTTTATACTTGCTGCAATCTGTATGTCAAATTCTCATTCAGGCTGTTTCCCCAGGGTATGGCCATAGTTATTTCCCTGATACTCCCCCTACCCAGAATCTACAATATCTACCCTACTTAGACTCATTCTCTGGGCCCTGATTGGCAAGGAGCCCAGGATAATGTTAAGGACGTTAGTTGGCATAGACACTCCTGTCATTGTTTTCTGAAAGCATCTTTTTCAACTGACCCTAGATGTGGGGAGTGTTTAGTCACCATTCCAAGTCATTTATTTAGCATGAAAATTTATTAGTTAAGCTATTGTTTAGCAAATTTATCACATTATGCTTTTTTTTTTTTTACTTAGAAGAATTGCTTAATTGGTGTTTTGTTACTGGAATTGACTGTCAATTATGTGGCTAATTCATTTACTTAAGGAATGAATTTTTTTATCTGGGTAAAGCAATTCAAAGTGCATTGTTAACTCTTTAACGATTAAAGATTGCTGTCAATAGCAATTCATGTCATCAGGAAGATTAAACCATTTGTTTTTCTTGAAATATCAGATGGTGAAAACCACTTTGGAAAAGTATATAGGAAGTAGCTTAGAAACTTTCATTAAATAATTGTCTTATAATATGTGGCAAAGCACAGTTAACTGGAAGGTTTTGATTAGTTCCCTTGAAATGAATTATTTTAATGGAAATACATGTATATTTCTGTAAAGTTTATGTGTGTTCTTTTCTTTTTTTAAACTTTTGTCTTTGGGTTCTTACAAAAACATCATGGAGAACTGGTATTAGGATTTGTGTTCGTCAGCCTCTAAGAGACCCAGTGATCCCTACCTCCTCTTCTACATCTTTTAATAATCTCCTTCCTGTGATAAAAGAAAGGCTAGATTTAGTGACTGGCTTCTGACACATAGAATATGACAAAGTAGGGCTGTAGAGATGGCTTAGTGGTTAAGGTTCTTGCCAGCAAAGCTAAAGGACCTAGGTTCAGTTCCCCGGGGACCCATGTAAGCCAGAAGCACAAGGTGGCACAAGCATCTGGAGTTCGTTTGCAGTAGGCACCTGTACACCCATTCTCTCTCACACACATTCTCTTTCTCTCATAAATAAAAATAAAATATTCAAAAAAGAATACGATAAACTGATGAGATGTCAGTTTCCAGATTAGGTCATAAAAGTATGTGGTTTGAGGGGCTGGGGAGGTGTCTCAGTCAACAAAACTCTTGCCACTCAAGCATGAGGACCTGAATTCAGTTCCCCAGTACTCACAGCAAATCTGGGCACAGTGTCATGTGCCTTTAATTCCAGTGTCATGAAAAGAAAGAGAAAGAGAGAGCCAGGGGAATCCTCTGGGGCTTGCTGGCTAGCTAGTCTGGCCAAGTTGCTGAGCTTCAAGTTCAATGAGAGACCTTGTTTCAAAATATAGAGATGGATTGAAGAAGACACCTGGCATTGACCTCTGGCCTCCACATGCATACACATACCTGTGCACCCACACATATATAAACATGCACGCACACCACATACACACAGACGAGACAATGGTTTCTACACTGGGTATTCAGCTCTATGCTCTCACATGCCCTGTGAGGAGCTAGCTGTGATATTGTGAGTTATTTTACAAAAAAAAGCCCACTTAGCAAGGAGCTGGTAGAGATATCCAGCCAATAAAATGCCAACAAGGAATGAAGGCCCATATTCCAATGTTCTATGAGACAATGAATCTACCAGCCACCATGGGCGTGAACCTGGAATCTGATTCTCTCCAAACGGAGTCTTCAGATGACACCAGTGCCACAGTATGCAGTCGAGTAGTACAACGTTATGAAAGACTTGGAGCCGGGGTGCCCATCTCGGCCGCATTCAGCTACTTTGAGGCTCTTTTCCTGTATCGCTGATTCCCCTCTGATCCATTCTCCTTCATTACCACGAGAAGAGACATCTGGGATTCCTCGAGAGACTGCCAAGCAAGCTTGAAGGATAGAACTCTACCGTGTTTTCAATCAATATCGGCGTCAGACGTGCGATGGCTCTCCCAAAATAGTGACAACAGTGATTCTCAAACATGAATGACTTGAGAGTGACTAAGTGTGTTCCTCCTGGTTTGGAGTCAAGTGATCTATCTTCAGTGTGCTCCCCTGTGACTCTTAGCCCCAGGATTTAGGATCTGCTCTGTAAAACAAAGTAGATGGGCATTACAGTGCTCAATTCTGCAGCTGGTCCTTGATGTGGACACAGTGCTTTGCTAATTCTAATAGTTATTATCAAGTTTCTAGGTTTAAAAAAACAATTCATTTTGGTTGCTTGCTTTTTTTTTCTTTGCATGGTTTTGAACAATCCCTAGCTGAACTACCTTATTCAATCCCTGGAAGAAGAAACAGTTTTCTAGTATATGAGCAACTCTAGGACCTTCTGTGGAAAAAAAAAAAGATTATTATTATTACCTGGAGTTCCCCTATGAAGTATCCGGTGACAATGTGGTCATTACCCTAGCAACACCAGCCTCACCTAACAAATTGTGGCAAGTGAAGACCCTTAGGCCACGTGCCAGCCATACCACATAAGAATCATCATAAAGCATCTCAGATATGTAAATTAAAACTTGAGGCACATTAGTCTAATCAGCTTCTTAATTAAAGTTAAGATCCACAGAGGTGGAGGGAATTGAATGAATAAGGTAGTGGCAAAACATGGTTTCAAACACCAGTCTTGAGGCAAACAAACAAGTAAGTGTTCCATCCATCCGATCCATGCTCGGTTATCTACGTGGTTCACTAGAGCCACAAACACAGCCTGAGTATCCAGGGCACAGTTTCAAATAGAGAAGGGAATTGTCTACATCGGACCCAATACAATGGCAAATTCATTTCAAACAACTGTTGCATATTTAAATTTTCTCTGCCATAAAAGGTTATAGTCATTTCATTTTTTTTTTTTTTTTCTCTCTTACCTACCAAGGAAACACAAAGTCACCTGTCAGGCCAGAGATTGCAAAACCTGTCAAAATTGAATTTTTTTCTAGTTTAGCTAAGTATTACTCTAGAACTATTTTGCACACCTTTGTCTCACCACGATTTTGATGAATGAGGGATGGAAAATAAGAGGGTTTTTTTTTTTTTTTTTCGTTTCCTTTCACATTGCCACTTCCTGTGAGTGAGTGTGTACTGTAGGTTGGTAACACATACACACAAAGCTGATTATATTTAGTGTATGACCCTAGAGCCAATGATAAGCTCCAAATCACGTCCACCCCAAGCTGGAATCACAATGAAGTGGACCATATTTGCTCGGAGAGAAACGCAGTGAATTTGGATGTAATAAAAGCAATCAGAATTCCATCCTGGGGGTCTAGAGACGTGGCTCAGCAGTTAAGAGCACTTCCAATGCAAGCGTGAGGGCCTACAGAGGCCTGGGAGACTTCGTGAGTTTGATCCTTGGGACCCACATAAACAGTTGTGCATGGCTACTCACGTCTGTAACCCCGGTCCCATAGGGCAGCAGAGATCCTAGACTCACCAGCGCTTCAAGCTCTGGGATCAACAAGAGACTTGGGCTCAATAAAGGATGGATGTAGGAGCAATGGAGCAAGAAGTCTGGTGTTCTACTCTCGTTACTGCAGGCAAGTACATGCACATCCACATCACGTGAGCATGTACACCATGCATGCATCACACAGCCCCCTACGCGCACACACACACACACACACACACACACACACACAAAGACAATCCCATCTTGGAAAGAAATACACTTTTGAGTAACAGTGGATTATCCCTCTCTACACATTCAACTGATGTTGCAGTCAGGTTTGCATTGCTGGCAAAAATCAACCAATCAAGAGCAATGTTTGGCAAAAAAGGGGGGTTATTTTGGCTTACAGACTTGAGGGGAAGCTCCATGATGGCAGGGAAAGATGATGGCATGAGCAGAGGGTGGACATCACCCCCTGGCCAACATAAAGTGGACAATAGCAACAAGAGAGTGTGCCAAACACTGGCAAGGGGAAACTGGTGATAACACCCATAAGCGAACCCCCCCCCCAACAATACACTCCCTCCAGAAGGTGTTTAAGGGATCTGGGGAGATGGCTCACATGGAAACATGGAAGATCACTTGCCACACAATCACAAGGACCTAAGAAAACCTGAGTTTGGTCCCTGGTACCCACATTAAAAGTCAGGTGTGGCCAGGCACACCTGTAACTTCAATCCTGTGGGAGATGAAGACAGTAAAATCAAAGAGGCTCGCTGGCTAGCTAGTCCAACCAAAATGACACTGAGCAGCTGTGGGTTCAGTGAGAGACTCCATCTCAGACAAAGACTACGAATGAAAAGGATGCCCCACACTCTCCTCTGGCCTCCACCTGAATATACCTGGGCACATGCATTGGCCCAGGTATATTCACACGTGCATGGAGTAAACATAAACACCACACACATGCCAGAAATCGAATTTCAGTTATCTGTGTACTTCCTTCTTGTCTAATACTGAATTCTATGAGTTAGTATTCTGCTTTTCCTCTGAGATAAAAATTACATTAAGAAATGTATTCACCTTGAGTTTTCTCATGCCATTTAGAAATGTTTGTGCAGTCCCCTCTGCATTTGATGAGTATCATGGGAGTCTTTCTATCTGGAATCACTGCTTCCCTCATAGTTTTAGATCCTTCAACAAACTGCCCATGTTGGTAGCAGTTCTAGGCCGTGCAGGTTCCTCCTTTGAGCAATGGTGTAAGTAAGGTAAGTAAGGCAACACGCATCATCCACCAGTTGGTTTTATTTGTGCTGGTCGTTGCTCTGTCAAGCTCAGAAATGACATCAGGGCCCATCTGCACCATCTAATGCTTGCAGCCGCAATCAACCCTTTTATCTGTGACTCACACCCCTCCCCATATAATCTCCTTCTTCCCTTGTATGTAAATTCCTCTCAAGTGCCACCCCAAATTATTCTTTCATGCTTGCAAAAATACCAAACTGTGCAAATTGCTTGTCTTTATTACTTCTACATGAAGTAACTTACTGACCACGGCTTATTCCTCTAAGTTCTTTTGCATATTCTATTTATATTAACATGACATGTACAAAACTTACTGATATGTAAATTCATCTCTCTGATGCTAAGCAACCTCACCGTTTTCTTCTTCCATGAACACTTTCCATTCTCTTCTGATAAATGATACACACCCTGGAAATTCATTCCTTACTAGCCAACATGTATACCACATTTTATCATTAGTTTACACACACACACACACAAAAAAAAAAAATCAGCCTCAAATTCCATTCTCTGCTTATGTGGTATTTTGATGATCAAAGTTCAGCATTTTCCAGATTAGTTATTTTCAAACATAAATGTCTCCAAAAGCACAAATGAGTAGTGAATATGTAAGAATGAAACAACATATTTACAGTTTACAAAAGATGATGACATCAAATTAAAAGAGAGACTACTAGAGAGAGGGAGGGGATATGACAGAGAGCAGAGTTATGAAGGGGAAAGTGGGGGAGGGAAGGGAAATACCATGGTTTGTTGTTGTCTGTAAGTATAGAAGTTGTCAATAAAAATATACATATACTAAAATAAATAAATTAACTAATTTTAAAAAGGAGTTATTTCCAGTAAGACACAGCATTTTAAAAGCTCGAGACTATCTCCTTTCCCTTCCCTTTGCCATTCAGTGGTATCTTTGCAGGCTCTCGTGCACAACCAGAAGCTTCATTTCCCTGCTTCATAGTGAGATCACTCAGGGGCTGAGACCAGAGAACCTCCCAGCATGCCTTCATGCACAGCAAGTGCCTTTTATTTTGGCTTTGGTTACATTAAGCGCATTAAGAATCCACATTGCAGAACACTGGCATCAGCCCTTCTGCTGATGTTGCAACAACATGGGGAAATAAAGTTTTGTCCTTTTTAAAAAAATAGTGAAGTCCATCTTCGAAAACAGACAAAAAGTTAGCTCTGGTGTGAGCAGAGGTGAGGGAAGATGTGCATGCTTGTGAGGACACACAAATACACCCTGCACACATATACACAACCTGTTGTAGTTACTTTCAAATTGCTAGGATCAAACAAGCCAGGGAGAAGGCAGACTGTGCTGCACCAAGCTCCCCAACCCGGCCCCTTCAGAGGGGCTTCACCCCCAGAATCATCACTAGCTGCAGTCCAAGCATTGAAAACATGAGTCTATGAGGGACAAGTTATTCAAACTACCACATACATGGACTAAAACAGCCCTACACACATATCCCACACATCCCTCAGACCCCTACACACACGTTCACAAATCACACACCAACACAGACCCACACACCCAAGTAGACCCCTCACACACCCAGACACAACCCCACATACACACCTACACGCATGCACGTCATGCACAGACACTCCTACATACATCTAAACATACACCTCCATGCCCCTACATGTGCTCACATACCTCTGTACACACACCACCCACCCCCTACACACATGCATTCACATACACTCCACATGCCTATTCTCACACATAGCCATGTGCATGTGCACGAAGCCCCAGCTCACTCCTGATCCACAGACGAAGATGCAAGAGTGTGCTAAACATGCTCTAAGGTCTTTGCAACGGTGAATGGGTGTCTTGTGTCTCTCCTCACAATCATCTTTTGGAAGAAGTTTGTCAAATTTATGGCTCTTTTCAAAGGCAGAGGCGACATTTCCTTCTTTTCAGCCTCCCTATTGCATCCTTAACATGTACGTACTCAATTAGCTTCTGTTCTTACATATTTATTCCCTTTCTTTCTACTTTCAACGATTGTGTTTTCCATCCCTAGAAGTTGAATTTGTACTTTTCAAATCCACCTCTCCGTTCTCCACTACGTGTTACATTATTGCTGTGGTTCATGTTTCTTCTTTTTTCCTCCTTAATCCATCTGAGTGTGTTTATTTTATAGCCTCTTCAATTGCTTTATTATTTTCAATTCTTGGGAGGTATGTTTCTCTGTGCTTCATGTCTGCAGCCCCTCTCTTGTAGAAATAAACTTCCTCGTAGGGTTTATCTGTATTTTAGTTTTATTCTCTGAATTTTATTTTTCTACTGTGAGTTCATCTTTGGTGAAGGCCAATTTGTTTGGATGGGACTAATGTGTCTTGGATTATGGGGTGGTTTCTTATTTGCTAGCCAGAACAAGAATTCCAGCAGACACAGATTGTGTATGCTGATTCCTAGGTTTACAGTAGCTCTGTCACACAATTAACATAAATATTCACCCAGATTCTCATGTGATAGAAGTCTATTGTTACATTTGTTTTGTGTTTTTACCTTTATACACTCTTCTTATTATATTAATTGATATTTTTAACTTACATACACACACTCTTTGACAATATGCCCAGGAAAATTAAACCCTTTAATTAAAAGTATCAACATTAAATACTATGCATTGCCAGGCATGGTGGCGCACGCCTTTAATCTCAGCACACAGGAGGCAGAGGTAGGAGGATCGCTGAGAGTTTGAGGTCACCCTGAGACTACATAGTGAATTCCAGGTCAGCCTGGGCTAGAGTGAGACCCTACCTTGAAAAACAAAAACAAAAACAAAAACAAAAACAAAAAAAAAAAGAAAAGAAAAGAAAAAAGGAAAAAAAATACTATTCATTGAGTTCATTATGAAATATAAAGAAATTGACATGTTTTTATTTCTGATTATGCATTTATCCACACATTTGTTGGCTTTTGCTGACAAAATTTAAATTTTTAGCCAGTAGTTTTTATAATACAGTCTTTGCATGATTGGTCTTAAAATTATTTCTATATTTCATTCTTTTTATTCATTCTTGTGATTTTTCTATGTTTATTTAACTGATTGATATGTTTACCAAATAGACTTTAAAAAATTTTTTTTTTTTATTTATTTAGTTGAGAGCGACAGACACAGAGAGAAAGACAGATAGAGGGAGAGAGAGAATGGGCGCACCAGGGCTTCCAGCTTTTGCAAACAAACTCCAGACACGTGTGCCCCCTTGTGCATCTGGCTAACATGGGACCTGGGGAACTGAGCCTCGAACTGGGGTCCTTAGGCTTCACAGGCAAGTGCTTAACCACTAAGCCATCTCTCCAACCTGCAAATAGACTTTTAATGACATAATTTCTCTCATTCTTGTGGGGTCGGTTTTTCCTGGAATTGTATCATTAACTTGTGGCTCACCCATCTAGTCTCCGGAAAGGAATCAGGCAGCATGTTTGGAGTGGTTTTGTGTGAGACGATGTCCTTCTACGACCTCACAAACGATAAGCAACTTATCCCAGTGTGTAATGTTGACACCACACCCCTTACCTTTGAAAATTTTTATTTAATTGTCTTGTGGCATTTTAAAAGTAGGCAAGAGAAAATATAGATAGCATTGTTGCTTATACATTAGACATTTTCAGCCTAGATGTTTATCTGAGTATTTCTATATAAGTAATATGTAAACAATTGATTCAGGAAATGGTTCCTATTTTTAAACTCGACACTTGAATATTTAAGTTTCTAGGCTTTTATTATGCCATTAAGCTGCTTTTACATTTTATTCTATCTCATTTTTTTCCATATTCTTTATTATTGCTTCTGTCCCTTTATTCTGTTCCCTTTTTTATTAACACCAATTGCCTGCCATTCACATGTCTGTTTTCTTTACTCTGAAAATGTCTTTTCATTCCCCTTACACAGTAACACACATGAGCACATGATAGATACAGAGGAAATACACTATCTCATTCCCTTGCCTTTTATTGAGAAGTTTCTCAAATTAATTCTTCATAAATTTCCACCTACTGTTTTTTCTTATAGATTCCAATGCCTTGTTTAATTCTGCTTTGGTTTGTCTCCTGAGTTTTAAATTCAAGCTCCTTTCTTCCACTCCACACACGACACACATTTACTGTCCTCTTCTTTCACTAGTTTAGATTCAGATCAATGTTATTCAGCTTCTGCATAGGTGAGAGAACAGCACATTCCTGTCTTCCTGTGCCTAGCTTATTTCACCTAGCATGAAGTCCTCCAGTTTCAGCCATTTGGCTCCAAATGACAAGATATCATTTTCTTTTAAGAATGAATGCAGGGCTGGAGGGATGGCTTAGCGGTTAAGGCATTTGCCTGCAAAGCAAAGGACCCTGGTTTGATTCCCCAGGATCCATGTAAGCCAGATGCACAAGGGGGTACATGTGTCTGGAGTTTGTTTGCTGAGGCCAAAGGCCTTGGCACGTCCATTCTCTCTCTCTTTCCCTCTCTCACACATAAATAAAAATAAAATATCTTAAAAAAAAAAAAAAGAATGAATGCTACTAGCTTCTGCTGAGCTTGCATTCTTTTTTTAAAAAAATTTATCTCAGCCGGGCGTGGTGGCGCACGCCTTTAATCCCAGCACTCGGGAGGCAGAGGTAGGAGGATTGCCGTGAGTTTGAGGCCACCCTGAGACTACATAGTGAATTCCAGGTCACCCTGGGCCAGAGTGAGACCCTACCTCGAAAAACAAAACAAAACAAACAAACAAAAAAATTTATCTCATATTACCATGGGATATTTTTTTATAATCATGGAAAATGTTAATAAAAATTATGAAAAGAAAAAAATTTGTATCGCTAACCTTCCTTTATGTCTTCATTTTCTTGAATTTTGCTTCCTGAAATGCATTTCTTTCTAGAACATGTCTCTGCTTTCTGCTAAGTAATTTAATATGATAACAGAAGATCCCACATCAAATTGGCTTCAACGACAACTTAGTTCATTATCTCACACAACAGGAAGTGTTAGAACATGTTCCAAAAGGCTTTCAGGACCCACATTCTTCGAAGTGCTGCACATGGCATCGCATCTCATTGTTGGCATTTCCCCCAGCCTGGCTCTGATCATGGGCGCATGATGACTTTAGCAGTTCTAAACATCACCCCCATACCTGGGATGTGTAACAGCAGAGAAAACTCACGTAGCAGTGAGAACCACACCAAAAGGATTTTCCACACGTTTCATTGAAATGTTTAAAAAAAATTAAAAAGCAGGGCTGGAGAGATGGCTTAGCAGTTAAGGTGCTTGCTGGCGAAGCCTGTGAACTCATGCTCAAGTCTCTGGGCCCCACATAAGCCAGATGCACAGTGATGCAAGTGCACAATGTCTCACATGCACGTGTACAAGGGGGTGCACGCACCTGGAGTTTGTTTACAGTGGCTGAAGTCCCTGGCACACCCATTCTCATTCTCTCTCTTTCTCCTTAACCTAAAAAAATATATATATATAGATCTTGGGCTGGAGAGATGGCTTAGCAGTTAAGCACTTGCCTGTGAAGCCTAAGGACCCCGGTTCGAGGCTCGGTTCCCCAGGTCCCACGTTAGCCAGATGCACAAGGGGGCGCACGCGTCTGGAGTTCGTTTGCAGAGGCTGGAAGCCCTGGCGCGCCCATTCTCTCTCTCTCCCTCTATCTGTCTTTCTCTCTGTGTCTGTTGCTCTCAAATAAATAAATAGATGGATAGATAGATAGATAGATAGATAGATAGATAGATAGATAGATCGATCGATCGATCGATCGATCTTGTAAAAAGCGATCAAATACCCTTCTAGGCATCAAAAAATCATGATTTCCTCACAAGCCTGAGAATAAGGTCATCTTCTCCTGAACCATATCAGGAAGGCACTCACCCTGACTTGGAGTCTCTTCCAGAAAGGAAGGCTCTTAGGCAAACAGAAACCACTGACTGTCATTCTTTTAAATAAGGTTAATTTTTCAGCATGTAGAGAGTCATTTTCTTTACGGCTCACATGGCGTATTTTTTTTTTCCCTAAGACCTCACTTAATCATGTTTGCTTAACTTTAAAAAGAAAGAAGGGTTTCTCTTATTTTTGCCAGTAAACACAGCAGGTAAACTCTCATTCACCACCCAGCTGGTTACTGTTGTGTCTTTCTCTTGTGGCTTAAGCACCCATTGCTAGGCATGATACTCGTGCTTGATAGGAATGCAGTGGGGATTCAGTACTGGTTTTGCCACAAAAAGGAGAACTGGTTCTTAACCAGGAAGAGTCAATGAATCTAGAAGGTGTTTCCTCCTACCTATGTACAAACCACCATGTCCTAACTCTGGATCTATATATCTGCAATGGAAAGGTGACTTCTGTCTCTTCCACATCACAGATCAGTGAGGCAGGAGAAAGTGCTGGGAGACAGTCTGTCCCTACTTCTTTGCTATGGAGGACTGGGATTCTCCAAGGAGAAAGAGTGAAGCATTTCTTGACTGTCCTTCAGGCCACTGAGTTTCCTCTGCCTTAAGTCACAAAGTCTCTATGTATGTCAATTGCTAATTATGCTGTACCCATCTGAGCTCCAAACACACATGTGCAGTGGGTAACATTCCACTTGTTCTTAGTTTTACAAGTTCAACTCCATACATTTGGTCAAACATAAGAAATGGAGAGAAGATAATTTTAGCTGCCATTTTATTGTGTGAGAGCAGGTACCCAAGTGGTAAAAGTTAGGGATGGGTATCTGCTGTCACCCAGGGAATCACATATCTCATACACCTATCCTATAATAAGTCTAGAATTCAGAAATATAGAACAGAACTTTTCTTACAACATGACTTCTAACCACAAGCCAACTGCTTCATCTTCTGCCTCACCAAGGAAGTTGAAATCACTTCCAACTATAGGGAGGAAAACACATTGTTGAATCAGTTGGAAGATTATTTTGTACAACTTCAGAGATTTTTTTAAGGGAAATTTGGCAAATTAAGTCATTACCTTCATGCACATGTTAAGTGTGATAATTCTATAATTAACAAGATATTCCTCCCAAATCCTGGCACTAGTTGGTTCACAGACTTCAATATAAGTTCTATTGAGTTTATCTTGAGGTTGTGCTGGTATTTGGTGGGAGAGGGGAAGAGAGACATTGGCTGCTAGCCAAGTGCCACCCAAGGGCTTCCTCAGGTGGAATCTCACTTAACCTTGGCAATGACCTTCTCAGATGATAAGTAAGAAGATGATGGAGGCAATCATCATTATCACTGTCACCAATTAGATATAAGGTTCTGAGACTCATCGTAACTTATTTGAGGTATCATAGCTAGACAGTCATGAATTTCCTATTTGAATCCAAATTTTCTCTCATATCCCATGTTGATTCTGATGCCTGCTGTTGCCACAGCCCTTGCAGTGCCAGTTCTAATCACATCCCCATCCTAAGCAGATGATCCAGTTCCCACTCTAAACTGTCTCTCCTCTCAGACTGTCTCCTCCCAGGAGGCAATATCTATGTGTTTGCTATCCAATCTTCATGCTGTCCTGTCGTAAAGGGCACACAAATTTAGGAGGAATGGTGATAGATGGAATAAGAAATTGACAGCGGTATCAAATTACAAAAATTTGGTTGGATAGTTCAGAAATTTTGACTTGACTCCATGAAGCCTTTTGCTAAGAAGGATGACCTGTTCACAGCTGTGTTAAGAGAGCCATGAAAGCAGAAAGAGCCATTAGGAAACTGACAAAGTGACCCTGTTATGAGGATGGATTGCAGCGGGAATGGGGGAGAGTAGAAAGAAGACAAAGAAAGGAGAGAGAAGCTGTATTAGTTTGCTTCCAAATACATTTGTTTAGTTTTGCAGGGCGAGAGCCCAAGATAGGGTAGTCTCCTGTGTCCAGGCTCTAGTGAGGGACCCCCCACCTTGGCTGTGTCTCAGCAGAGCAGGTGGCATCACGACAGAAGCACATGCAAAAGGAAATCACATGGTGAGACAGGAAACTCTGAGAAGAGAGAGAGGTTAGTCTTGCGCATATGACACCCCTATCTCGCAGAATGGTGGCTCCCAAAAGAAGTATGGTAACCCCTTGAAGCCAATGCTCCAATAACCTCATTAGCCTCCACTCTGACAAAATTTCACCTCCTCCCAGGGTCACCACACTGTTCCAACACATAAACATTTGGGGGCATACCCAAACCACATGTAAACCATAGCAGAAGCCCTGGAGTGCCTCCCAGATACCCTTTAAAGTTTTTGAATCCTCAGGTACCAGTAAGACCTTGTGTATAATGTCATCAGAACAGGTTTGGGGGCTGGGGAAGTGGCTCCATGGGTAAAAGCACTTGCTTTGTAAGCATGAGGACCTAAGTTCAGACCCCTAACACCCACATAAGATGTCTGGCATGGCAGCACCTTCTTGTAATCTTAGACTAACCTCTGTCTTTTCTCTGGGTTCCTGTCTCACCATGTGATTTCCTACAAGGTCCCTGGAGCTTGCTGGCTAACTAGACCAGCTGAGTCAGTTAGCTCCAGGTTCAGTGAGAGAAGCTCTCTCACAATATAAAGAGTGACCTCTGTATAAACCTCTGTGGCTTCCACACCCATGTGCATACACAATACATGTATGCACTCATACATGCATGAACATAAATGCAACACACACACACACACACACACACACACACACACACACACACACACAGCTTACCAGGCACTATCTCTTTGAAGACTTACAACACTTATTTTTCTTATATTGTTGATGGAGAAACTGATGCTCAGAATATTTGTCACTTGGCCAAGGTCATAGAGCCCATAACTGGTTGCTTAGTAATCCAAACTCCATTCTGTCAAGACCCAGGCACTTAGTGCTTTTTCAAGGTGTGGACTGTATTACTCTCAAAAGACACCAATATGCCAGGCATGGTGGCGCACGCCTTTAATCCCAGCACTCGGGAGGCAGAGGTAGGAGGATTGCCATGAGTTCAAGGCCACCCTGAGATGACAGAGTTAACAGAGTTAATTCTAGGTCAGCCTGGACCAGAGTGAGACCCTACCTTGAAAAACCAAAAAAAAAAAAAAAAAGACACCAAAAGGCCATTTCTTAAGTGGATCTGCAAACATTTTATTAAGCACTGAAATGAAACAAACATATCATACCTGTGATTTTATGTTTCACTATCATTCATAATGGAGAAAAGATAAAAAGATTCAAAGTTGATCTGAAGAAAACAGTGGCGTTGCCATCCTATAGATCTGTATACTGTTTAATGCAGTAGCCACTCTCCACAGGCAACCAGCTGCTCAAAACGTCATTTAGATTAAAGATGTGTATTGTCATTCCCATTGGCCACATTTCAAGTGTTCAGTAGTACAGGCAGCAGGGGGCTACCAGATTTAACAATGAAAATGCTGTGGATTGAATATGAAATGTCCCCATATGTTTGAATACACAACCCTCTGTGGGTGGTGCTGTTTTGGAAGGTTGTGGAACCTTTAGGTAGTGGAGCCTCGCCAGAGGAAGCATGTCACTGGAGGAGTGCTTTGAGGTGTTAGAACCTGGCCACGCTTGATGTACTGTCTCTCTACTTCCTCCTGACTCATATGATGATGTGACATCCGCCTCCTGCTCAGGCCAACCATAACTCCACCTCCCTCATGACCTCTACCTTCTGGAACTATAAGCTGAATTAAACCCTTTTACTTCCTTTAAGTTGCTTCTGGTTGGGTATCTTGTCCCAGCAATGAGAAAATAGCTGACACAGAATATATACAGTTTTTCTGCTACTGCATAAAATTTTATTGCATGGTACTTGGGCTGAAGCTGTCTTAAACTAGACCAATGTCTTGTTATTTAGAGTTCATTCAAGCTCTAAATAAGCTCTCTTTGGGCCTTTATCTGGCTCTGGATAAGTCTGTGTGCACCTGAATTGTCCACTATAGTAGCCATTAGTCACCAGTGTCTGACGAGCCCTTAGAAATATGACTGGCCTGAATGGAAATGCCCTACTAGTGTAAAAGACATAGAGGATGCCAAAACTTTAGTATGAATTAAGAGTATAGCATATGACATCAATAATTTTATACTAACTCTATGCTGGAATATGACTTTAGCTATATTGAATTAAATAAAATGGATTGTTGTAATTAATTATACATGTCCCTTTTCACACCATTTAATGTTGCTACAAGAACATTTAAAAGTACATACATGGCTTACATTGACTTTCCACCAGAGAGCTTGCTATAGATCTCTTCACCTTACCTTGGGGTTCTAAAGCTTGATCCCTTTCTGTCTCTTTCCCTAGATTTTTGCTGCCCAATAAGCAGCCATAAGCCACATGTAGGAATTTCAATTAATACCAATTAAAAGTTGAACAAAATTCAATTCAATTCTCTGTCACATTAGCCACCAGTCAAATGCTAGGTAGCCAAATGTAGCTAGTGACCACCACGTTGCAAGGCACAAGTTCAGAACAATTCCATCTTCACGGAAGCTTCTGCCAGATAGCATGGGCAGATTGAACAGTGATGGAGGAAGCCCCAGAGGTGAACTGTGAAGGTCAGAGTGGGTTTCCATGGTGCCTAAACCTGAGACACATCATCTGTCCATCTCCTAGGTACCTTTTCCTCCTGTCTTTGTTAAACTTGTTTATGTGCAACTTATCTTTCGGTTTTTTTTTTTTTTCCCTTTTTCCTTCTCTTCCTTCAAGGGCTTTGGTGAGCTTATCTCTTCTGGAACAAACTTTCCCTCTACTTCCTGTATGCATACAATAGCTAACATGGTACTTTGTACAATATAGATACTTAGGAAGTATTTGGTAACTAGTTGAATTGGCATTTCCTATCCAGTGACTGGAAATATGCTGGCTGAAACTAGAGGGATGTGTATGAGACTGTTAATATAAGAGAGGGAGAAGTAGAGCGGAGAAGAGAGAGTGTTCCAGGATTCCATGGAAGAAGAAAGAGGAAGTAACAGAAAGACAGAAACAGAAGGAATTCAGTGAGATGATGGTGACCCAAAAACCTCATGCATGTCACCCAGACATCTCAGTCTACCCCACACGTTCCCTGAAGTCAAGGACTAGGGTTACTATAGAGGGATTCACAGGCTTAGGCAATGATTATGTAAAAAAAAAAAAAAGTACAAAAGAAACCCAAAATATTATTACATGATAAATAAACATCCAGGCCTATAAGTGGAAAGCATGAAAATTAAAGGTCTGGTGATGACGAAAAAAAAAAAGAGAAATGTCCTCTTCTTGAGGCAGCTGGTTTGAGTTACGTTTTATGAGCAGCATGTGAATTCCAGCGCCCTTGTTGAATTAGCAGCAGAATTGCACATTGGTTTTAAGGCTCCCTCTCGAATAGGAACATCATAACGTTTTTTAATTGGGGCTGATAAAAACGTAGCATTACTTGTAGGTTCCTGAGAGAAGTGAGTTGTGAAATTGGGTTTTCATTAAACCTAATGATGGAAAATTAAGTATAGTGCGTCTAGTGAAATGGGGTGTGATAAAAGGCATCACTTCTGCATTATCGGAGGTTAATAAGGGAATAGGTGAGGTAAGATACATTGGAAAAAAGAGTCCAACTAGTTGAATTAATAAACCTTGAAAATCCCTTGGTTCCAAGTCTTCACAGCATCATTAGCACTGGCATTGACATTATTACAAATGTTACAGCAATACAAGTTGTTAAATTTCAAATGCATTTATTTTCCACTGCAATGTTGGTTTTGCTGACACCAAGTTTACAGTCTGTCTAGCAATGTGTTTGGGAGAAAAATATCCATACTGATAGCTGTTTGGGTTTGGAAACATTTGGTGACTCACAAAAAAAAAAAAAAAATGCCAGGTGCCCATTCAGTGGAAGCCTGACTCTGCCAGACAGCTGGTCTTTCATATAGCCCATGTCCCATGACTTTTAGGGGAGCAGATATGAGGTCTCTGAGACAGCTTCTCACGCTGGTGCAACCTCTCCTGGGAATCATGAAGTACGAAATCTAGAAACTCAAACATAAGTCTCCTTCACCATCTCCAGCTTCATCACAGCATCACAGGAGTGATATTCACTGGAAAGTTTCCTCTGACCTACGGCAGCTGGGACACCTTGGAGAAAGAGCGTTGAGTCGTTTGGGAAAGGGATTCTTCTGCAAAGCCTGCAGCAGCTGCACACTGGCTTGGAGAGGCTTCACATGCACAGCCCTTCTCGATCCATGTCAAAGCATTGCCCCATGGCTCTTGCTTATATCAACCACTCTGCTCTTACCAGAATGTGTCTTCATCTCTCAGGTTCTGACCTTTGATTCAGACGGTTCTTGTCTGTTTCCCCTTCCAGACCATCAAGCCTCAAGGATTGACATTGCATCACCCTCTAGAAAGTGGGCTTCTTAAGTCTAACTCAGGATCACAAGGGTATGACAGAGGAAGGATGCATCCCCAACCTGTGCTAAGCATTACTACTAAACAATGCCAGTGAGGAAGCATTAATCTGTCACCTCAAAACCCAAGACAAAAAGAAAGCAAACTTTTTCTTATGTACAGCCAGGAAGGATTGGCTATCATCTCACTGAGGACTTGTGTCTGAATCTTTGGCCTCAAGAGCTTTCTGTCGGCAGTCTGAGGGTAATGGGGCTGCTCACAAAAAGACCCAACTCTGCCTTGGTTATGTTTGCTAAGGACATTAAACCAGGAAGTTTAGAAGCTACACTGTGCACACAGGGACTTCTCCTGATAATTAGGTCTGAACTGATGACTCAAGTTCAGGCCAATCAGACTAAACTCCTCCTCTCTCAGAGTAGGTAACAGGTAGGGTCAGGCAGAGGATGGCAAGAAGAAAGATGTATCCGCAACTCCCACCCACAGAACAGGTGAAAGCAGGAGAGACCAGCAGACTCAGAATTGAGGGTTTTCTCTGGATTCTAGTCTTCGTGTTGAAGCCAGAGAGCTTTCACATAAGCAAGGACCAGTTGCTCACACTGGGAAGCAGGCAGGTCAAGCATTCCCTCCAGTATCCTGTCCTTGTGCAGAACAACTTTTGATGTTGTCATCAAGGAATGGTGTGTGCTTCCACACAGAGTCTATGTCTGATGGATTATTGCGACAGGAAAAGCAGATGAGCCCGGGAGAACGTAGCTTTTGCCAAGATAGGTTGCGGAAAATCAAGATTGTATGCTAAGACTTTCAGGGAATACATGTGGCACAGGCCTGGGTGCCTCACAGTGTCTGAAAGTATCTGGATGAGGAATATTAACAGCCACATCTGGCAGTTCTCATCTCTTCCACGTCACAAACAGGATGGCCTACAGCCGGGACTTTCTAAGTCTTTGAAAGTAGCTGGGGTGGCAAGCCTAGGTGGTTCTGGGGAAGATAAGCTGGTCCTGAAAGACTGATGACAAGAGCTGGGTAAGATAAACAATGGGTGTTATGGGTCCAAGGGAACAGAAGAATCCAAAGACTTCAAACTTAATCAGAGCTGTGTCTGTTTCCAGGGTGACCAAACCAACAGTTAAAGCAATTCACTGAGTGAAGAGATTCGAGTTGTTTTTTTTTTTAATTTTGAGTATGGGTGTAGGATGCATGCATGTGTCCATGTGTGTGGGCACATGTGTATATGCAGATGCATATGCACATATATGTGGAGGACAGAGGTTGATGTCAGGGTCTTCCTCAGTCTCTCTCCATCTTAATTTTGAGACAAGGTCTCTCACTGAACCTGGAGCTCCCCAATTCTGCTAGACTAAGTAGCCAGCAAGCCCCAGGGATCCCATCTCCACCTTCCCAGCATTGGAATTAGAGGAGTGTGCCTGTGCGTGAGTGTGGTACTGGGGTCTGAACTCAGGTTCTCAGGCTTGCACACCACTTTACTAACTGAGCCACCTCCACAGCCCCGAGTAGAGAGATTCTTTAATTTTATTTAGTTTTGGTTTTTCGAGGTAGGGTTTCACTCTAGCCCAGGCTGACCTGGAATTCACTCTGTAATCTCAGGGTAGCCTCAAGCTCATGAAGATCCTCCTACGTCTGCTTCCCAAGTGCTGGGATCTTCTGCAAGGGAGAGTGTAACTTTTTTTTTTTTTTCAAGGGAATGCAATGTGGGTGCCAGACATGGAGAAAATAACTAGTGGGACTGAAGAAAGTGGCTCAAGAAAACCTGCAAGACAGGCTCAAGAACCTTCTTAAATCGACTGTATTAAGGGGAGAAATATTAAAAAGGTCACCATTGTTATAGAGCCCAGAGGTTAGGGCTCTGGAGTCCAAATCTAGCTCCAATTTCTATGTATATCCCAAGGGACATAAACTAACCAAGAAAGCAGGTCACGGGCTGCAGGAACATGGTTGAAAAGTAGACATGAGACTCTGTTCAAAAGACACCTCAGACTGCCTTCACCTGTGTACAAGCCACAGATACTGTACCCCACTTCTTAATAGGGAGTTGCTCCCAGGATTTATTCTGACTGGTTTCTTACTTGTTCTGGCTAGCATTGTCTAGAACCATTTAACGAAACTAAAGAAAGGACTAAGGAAAACGGCATGATAGCCAACCTGTCCCTTCATCTTCTCTCTGCCAATATGAGCCCTTGAAGTTGAAATGAACCAAGGATTGTTTTGTGTATTAGTTTGTGTATGGTTTTGTCGTTTAAATTTAAATCTACCTCACAGTACTGGGAAGATGGCTTAGTAGGTAAGAACACTTGCAAATATGATGACTTGATAGGGCCTAAGAGGGCCTGAGATCCATCCCCAGCACGCACCTTAAGAGTCAAGTGCGTTGGACTGGAGACATTGCCTAGCAGGTAAGGTACTTGCGGACCAAGCCAAAGAACCCACAGCAGCCAGATGCACCGGGTATCACAGCATCTGGAGTTCATTTATAGTGGCTAGAGGCCCTGACAGACCCATTCTTTCTCTCTCTCTCTCTCTCTCTCTCTCTCTCTCTCTCTCTCTCTCTCTCTCTTTCACCTCGACTCTTTCTCTCTCAAATAAATAAAGAAAAATAAAATATTAAAAATTAATAAATAGGGCTAGAGAGATGGATTAGCTGTTAAGGTGCTTTCCTGTCAAGCCTGAAGACTCATGTTCTACTCTCCAGGTCCCACATAAGCCAGACGCACAAGGGGATGCAACTGCGCAAGGTCACACATGCGCACTGGGTGGTGCACATATCGGGAGTTTCAGTACAGTGGCTAGAGGCTCTGGCACTCCATTTGTGTGTGTGTCTCTCTGTCTTTCATAAAAATAAGGTCAGTCTGTCAGGCTTCCCTCAAATAAATAAAAATAATGAAAAGAAAAAAAATAGAGCCAAATGTGGCCACACATGCCTGTAAACCCAGTCCTGAGGGGAGCAGAGATGGGAAAAAAAAATCCATGGAGGTCACTGGTCACCAGTCTAAAGGGAAGGCCCAGGTTCAGAGAGACACCATCTCAAGCATGAAGGATAGAGGAGGACAGGCAATGTTTTCCCCTGGCCTCCACATGTGTGTACATGGGCCATGTGCCTCCACACACACACGGAAACAACATACATGTGCACACCACATACACACCAGATTGCATATACTACACACATCTGTGCCAAAATACAAGTAGATAAACAAGCCCACTCCCCATGTAGGGGAAGCCATGTCTCTAGTCTTTCTGAGGTTGCCTAATCACTGAGGTCCTCAGTTCCCTCTGTCCTCCTCAAGCCATGTAGGCAGAGGCTAGGGGAAGACAAGGACAAAGTTCCCAAAGTGATAGCCTGTCCTGCCTCCTTCTCTTTGAAGCAGATGGCAGCCGTGGAGAGCTGTCGCAGCCCACCCTCACCATCCAGACTCACCCCTACCGGACCTGCGACCCTGTGGAGATGAGCTACCCCCGGGACCAGTTCCAGCCTGCCATCAGGGTGGCTGACCTGCTTCAACACATCACCCAGATGAAGAGAGGTCAGGGCTACGGGTTCAAGGAGGAATATGAGGTAAGAACCCAGCACGAGGAGGGCCTCCCCAATAGTTCACAGGCATACCGAAGGGGTTAAAGTCTTTCTGCAGAAAGTGTGGTTTCTAACCAATAACAACAGTATTGCCTGTGAGTATGGTGGAAATGCTGGCCCACCAGACCCACTGAGTCTGCAGCTATGTTTTAACCAGGATTTGGACATTGAATTTGAGAAGAATTACACTCCAAAATTTCTACAATTAGGAGTCACACCTTCCTTCAGTATGAAGGTAAAATGGCTCAAGCCTCCTCTCCACATTCCAAGGAAGAGCCAGCACGCCTCTCTTGCCTGTGGTTCCTGGCAGGCCTACTGGCTCCAGCTCACCTCTTGCCTCAGAGATCTACGCTGTTCTCACTGTGCCCCAACAACGCAATGCCTCTTCTCTGCAGAGTGCCGTCCTCTTTCCCTGCGCCTTCCCTCCATTCCTGCATTAGTCGTCACTTTCTTTAACCCCAAGGCACCTCTTGCACAAAGAATGTGTGTGCATGTAGTGGTCATCACACCAGTTTGGGGAATAACAGTGGACTGCAAGCAAGGCACAGGAAATGCCTGGATTCCACAGTGTCACTCATGTGAGTTTTTAACCATCCATACCGCTGGTTTATCTTTCTTAGGTTCTGGTCTCCTGGCAGGTCTCTATCCACCACCCTAGCCAAAGAGATCTTTTTTTTTTTTTTTTTTTTAATTTCTCCATGTATCACCCTTGGCATCCAAGAAATGACTCCCCCATTCCTTTCAGGTTATTATGCAGAACAACTCCATGTTCTGCTTTCTTTGCTTATTACCTGAAAAATTTTACCTGAAAACTTGCCTGTTACATCTCAACATTTTGTATATAAGAAATACAATGAAATAAAAGGAAAATCTCATTAAAATGTTTTCCTGAACCAAAGATCAGCTCACTCCCTGCAAGAAATCCTGCAATTCTCTTGGTACAGGTAGAGTCCAGCAGCAGCCAGATTTCTAATCAAAAATTTCTCTCTTCAGTTTTCCTTTCCTTTCTCTCTTACCTCCTGCCTTCCTCAGATAGCTCATGAGTATCTCCTTAGCAACACTCTCTAAGTGGTATCTTTTTCCCTTTCTGCCTTCCTTACTTCTTCCCTTCCTCCCTTCTTTCTTCCTCTCTCTTTTTTTTTTTTTTTTTTTTGTCACATGCAGCAATGTCCCAGATATGTTCATTTCAGTTTCATTATGTTCACTGAAGACTCGCTGGCTTATCCTCCCCACATATGGAATTCTTGATAGTGCAGACTAAGTTTATCTCTCAGACTGTATTCCAAGAAATCGCTTACAACATAATATTTCTGTAGTCATGTAAGGTCATGAAATTGTGCTAAACTTGGGGGTCCAAACAGCTGTGTTCTCATGCAGTAAACTGTGTGATCTTAGCATATCATTTTGCTACCATGGTCTTAACATTCTTCATTAGTTTAATGAAGAGCTTGGATAAGGTGATATCTAAGGACCTGTCTGGTCTTAAAACTTGATGAGAGTATAAACCATGGTGGCAAGGGGCACACTTGCATATTTATGAGAACAAAAACATTTATGCCAGTGGTTGTGTGCAATTACCAGCTCAGGAGAACCAGTAGTTAATTTCAAATGTAGGATAAGTAAAATAACATTCTTTTGAAGTCATTCTGCTAAGGGGGCATTTAGATTTATATACCCACTGCTTCTTTTAAAATTCACAAATTGGTCAAGGATAATGCACTAATTATAATTTGGCCAAACTGGTGAGAAAAAGACTCCCAGTTTGTGTTTGCCTTTTCTGCAGTGTTTTAAGATTTCATATGAAAGACAAAACTTCTTTTTTATAACTGTTTGCATCTTCCATACTTTATAGCATGAAAATAAACTTCTATTACACCAAAGCAAATGCATGTTATTTCATCATTTGAGCTCCATCCAAATGTATCTTGAATGAAGTCAGCCTTGCCCTCAATTAGTTCAAATTATATTAATCAACTAGCTGTAATTCTTAGCTTCTGGGTGACAGCATTTTTGTGATTAACCAGGGGTTAATTAGAAAGCATTGTTGAATGAAAATGTGCTAGTTTTCCACAGTGTCTTAGGCCACTCTCTTAGAATGTAACTGCACTTTACTTTGACTGTAAAAGCTCCTATGATATCCAGAATCTTCATGCTGAACATGAATCACAGCTCTGCTTGAAGACTCAGTGTAGACATAAAATCCTGAACCTCTGCTTCTATTCTCATGCCAGCCTGCTACGTGATGTCTGTTGCCTGTCACTTCCCTATTCTGCTGTGCCATGTTGTTGTTGTTGTTGTTGTTTTAAATACCAATGTGTGGGTTTGACAAGTTGACATCTAAGGGACCTCTTAGCTTTAGCAAGCTGAGTCTTCTAAAATTCAATTCAGTTGCACAGTTGCTTACACATTTGTTCAGTAAATATTTACTGAGTATTTACTATTGCCAAAGATTATTCTAAGTATTTGGGATACCACGGAGAACAAAACAAAATCTCATGCCCTTAGGAAGCTTATATTCATTCTAACAAGGGAAATTGAAAATAAACACAGGCTGTCTGGGGAGATGACACAGTGGATAAAACGCTTCCTATGTGAAGTGTGAGGACCTGTGTTCAGATCCCTAGCACCCACGTAAATGGTGGGTAAGCATGGCAGCTTTCCTAGAATCTCAGCATGCAGAAGGCCAAGACAAGGGATCTCTGAGGCAAACTGGTTAGCTAGACAAGCTAATTTGGTCCCTGGGTTTAAGTGACTGATGCTGGCTCAGTGACTAAAGTGGAGAACAATTGAGGGACATGACCTCTGATTTCTGTGTACACATGCATGCACACCTGTACACATGTGTTCCTATACACATGTGAACATGCATGTACACACAAGCACATGCAAAAATATAAACATAGTATTAAAATAAATAAGATGATGTTGTATGGTAGGCAGTGAGAAGACTTTTGCTGTGTTACAAGATACCTCAAATCTGAACAACATTCAAACAGTTGGTCTATTGTGACCATTGGTTCTATGGGTTAAAAAGTTGGACAGGGGGCTGGAGAGATGGCTTAGCAGTTAAAGTGCTTTGCCTGTGAGACCTAAAGGACCCGTGTTCTACATTCCAGATCCCACCATAGCCAGATGGACAGAGGTGAGGCAAGCAGAAGCACACATGCCCACTAGGGGGCAAAAGTGTCTGCATTCAATTTCAGTGGCTGAAGCCCTGGCATGCCAATTCCCTCTCTCTCTCTCTCTCTCTCTCTGTCTCTCTCTCTCCCTCTTTCTCTCTCTAAAAATAAAAACAAAGCAAAAAAAAAAAAAAAACTGGACAGGGCAGGGGAGGTGCTGTCAGGCTTTCCCCATGGTATTAGAGCCTTGATTGAGAAGTCTCCAAGGCTGGGTGCTTAGATTATCTGTAATGTCTTCACTTTCATAT
Source organism: Jaculus jaculus (assembly GCF_020740685.1). Taxonomy (NCBI): domain Eukaryota; kingdom Metazoa; phylum Chordata; class Mammalia; order Rodentia; family Dipodidae; genus Jaculus; species Jaculus jaculus. The sequence continues at coordinate 122,258,249 of NC_059109.1, read as the reverse complement.
CTAATGACTGATACAAATGTCCCCTGAGGTCTTGGTGGTAATTTCCCACTGGACCACCTACAAACCACCTCCTAGGGTGTCCTAAGACTTTTCACAATATGGTCTTCAAAAGAGTTGGACTTTCATATTGGTGACTCTGACCATTAAAAGCAAGCATCTCAGCTAACAAGATAAGTACTGCATCACCTTTGACTGACTTTGACTTTATCACCTCACTTGGAGCATAAACCAGGAAAAGCTGCCCTCCTTCCAAGGGGAGGGAGGTTAGAATCCATTCCTTGGTGAGGAGAGGTCTACTCTGCAGATCCTTGAAGATACAGAACAGAAGGTGTTGGAAGATGCACTGTTTGAATAACATGATGTGCCACAATTGCCATGTAACAGGAAAGAGAGAAGAAAGGAAGGGGATATAGAAGGGGGTTCCAATATTAAGTGGGATAAAGGGATAACCATTAAGAAGATAGTATTGTGAGAAAATAAGTTCCACATCAAGGAAATAATACACCTGGCGTGTACAAACATGAATCAAGAGAGCTGGCAGGAGTAGAATGACCGCAGGGGAGGTGTAAGGAGATCATCTTGAAGCAACAAGGAGGGACCAGGCACTCTGCTGCATTACAAGCCATTATGAGGACTTGGGCTTTTACTCTGAATGGAATGAAAAGTCACTGCTGAGCTTTGAAAATTGCAAGTGCTAATGATTTCATTTTATGTTGTAAGACTCATTTGAGCTGCTATGTTGAGAACAGAGCATGCAGAGGCCAGGAAAGGCCAATGATGTGTCTCTGTAGTCACCCAGCTGACTCAGGCCAAGCACAGCAGAAGAGGTGATGAGGTGGTCAGGTCCTGCACATCCTGTGAAGATACAGTCTACAGGATTCCATGACATACAACTTGTGAATAGAAGAGAAGACTCAAGAAAGGTGTCAAAGCTGTGACCTGAGCCACTGAGAGGATGGAGTTACCACCAACAGAGATGGGACCTTTCAGGAAGATTAGATTGGGAGCAACCTGTAATTCAGCTGAACTGAGTTCACAGTGTCTAGGAGATATGTTTGCTGAGATCGCAGGAGCTGGACATATGAGTTTGAACTTGGGAAAGAAGCACTGCTGTGAGAAAACATTGGTAGTCACTAGTATATAGAAACGTTAAGACTGTAAAAGTGAATGAGGTCATCAGGTGTGTTAACACGTGGAGAGGGCAAGGGAGATGGCTCAGAACACAAAGTGACAGCAGCAGCTCAAGTATGAGTGCCTGTGTTCAAGTTCCCCAATTCCCATGTAAAAAGCTGGACGTCTGTAATCCCAGTATGACTATGGCAAAGATTGGAGGTGGAGACAGGAGACTCTCCCAGAAGCTTATGGGCCACCTATCCCAGTAAACAGAGCAGTGAGAAAGAAACAAGGTGGAAGATGATGACCAACATCAAAGATTGTCCTCTGACCTCCACACATGCACCATGACTCATGTACACACACACACACACACACACACACACACACACACGCACGCATGCACGACATCTTTGTACTAGGCTGTGGGAACTGGAGAGAAGCAAAAAGCAATAGTCTTAACTGATCATTTTAATTTCAGGACCAAAAAATAAAAAAAAAAAAACCCACACCTCACAATAAAGATACACTCTAAAATATAAGAACCCATGGGGTGAGGTGTATTAAGCCTAGTTTGAAAGTAGGCATGTAGTGGCATTCTGAAAGACACAAACCTGAAGCAAGGATAGAGAACCAGTAAATAAATAAAAACAGACTAGGGCATCCCATGCAGAGGAATTACTAATGAGGCTATGTTGTGGGAGTGTAGATAGCAGATTCAGTTATGGAAACCACAAGTACTCCTATATATAAAATAGGAGAGGGGACATGGAGGGAGATGGCACTGAACTGTTAACTTGTTGAAAGGGGCAGGCATGACAGGCAGGATCGATATTTGGCCAGCTAAGGAATTTGAATTTCATTGCAGGTTTTCTGGGGACCATATAAGGAGCAGGATTTTCAAGAACAGATTTGTACTTTAAAATCAGATGAGTGGACTAGAGAGATGGCTTAGTGGTTAAGGCACTTGCCTGCAAAGTCTAAGGATTCATGTTCAACTCTCCAGGTCCCATGTAAGCCAGACACACCGTGATGTCAGTGTGCAAAGTCACACATGTGTTCAGGGGGTACATACACCTGGAGTTTGATTGCAGTGTCTGGAGGCCCTGGCATGCCAGTTCTCTATCTATCTGTCTGTCTGTCTGTCTATCTATCTATCTATCTATCTATCTATTTTCCTCTCTCAATCTCTCTCTCTCTCTCTCTCTCTCTCTCTCTCTCTCTCTCTCTCTCTCTCTCTCACACACACACACACACACACACACACACACACACACACACACACAAAAGGCCAGTCTGTTGGGCTTGCCTCAAAAAATAAATCTAACTAGTATAAGAGCAGACATGCCAGAGCAGGTGGGCAGCACAGATATATAATTGATAGAAATGATGAGAATGCCCAGACCAGGAGAGTGGGCTCAGATCCCAAACAAGCCTACACATACACAAAAAAACTTGAGTCTCTCTCTCCATATACATATACATATACATATACATATACATATACATTATAGATATATATGAAATATAGATATATATTTTTTTAGTTCAACTGTCTGAAATAATGTATGAATTGCCCTGGAGTGAGATTCTAATGATGGATCCAATTCCTGTCATCTTCATGTATGAGGGTGACTATACCAGGTCACTCCCTCCCACCTCTGAGTCTCTTTTCTATCTTTAAGTACTGAGGGTGAGGGGGCTTGGTTGATCAAAGAACCCTTCTGTCACTGATATTCTGAGTCTAAATAGGAAGCTATTGTCCAGGTGTCCAGGTGGGCTTTCCTCACACAGAAGCCTCGGGAGTTGTCTGGGTCTCCCACCCTCTCCCACCATGGATATGTTGTGAGTTGTAAAAACTTTCATTTGCCAGATCCATGGGTTTCTAAGAATTTGAGAAAGCCAAAGGCAACTTAACATCATTTACCATGCAGATCTGGGCCTCAGCCACAGTGTTCAATCTTGACTGTATGTTGGAGTTACCTAGGGAAGTTTCAAAAAATTTTCCAGGTTGAAATATGGCATGCCATATTTTAAACCAATGAAAACAAGCAAACAAACAAAAAAAATCACTAGAGATGGGATCAGAGATCAGTACTCACTAAGCTCTCTAGTTAATTACAGCATACTTTTGAAATTGAGAGCCACTGGTCTGAGAAAGACCCACAGAGTTTCCAGGGTTGGCTGTACCTGTACCTTACAGACCCATCACTTCCCCTGATCTATTTGCTGACCCTCTGGTCTTCCCTGGTGATAAGAGCCCTGTCCACAATCAGTGGGATCGTGGCATGGTCTTGAACTTCAGTGTCTTTCCTCCTCCCCTTCTCCCTTACTCCACACAAAATGGTCCCACCATCCCCAGGTACAAAACAAACAACCTAAACCTCCTTAGCATGCTAGCAAATGTGAGCAGACATTAGAGCACAGGGTTGCCTGTGTGCTCTGTAGCTGTGATGGACTTAAGGATGGTAGGTTTGGAGAAAATGAGGGAGAACAGGAGGAAGTGACTGTGTGACAGACAGAAGGGAGGGAATCATGATGATCCCTTTCCAATCCACACAGCCTGTCACCATAATGAATGGAATGAGCCCAGTAGGGTGACCAGAAGGTGTCTGGTTATTACAGCTCCATTAAGACTATTTGAGGCAACAAGGAACAGCTGTGAGGAATATGATGCAGTCTAATGAAGAGCAAACATTTGTTCATTTTCCAGCTCTGGGCAGACATGCCATGTGCACAGCTTTTGAAGGGAGAGGCCATCTTGCTTCGTTATCTGTGGGTGATGGCAAGCAGGCAGTCTCCTAATGGCATATAACCTTGAAGATGGAAGATCCTGGTCATCCCTGTCCCTGTCCTCCTTCCTCTGCCCACAGCTACCTGATCAGGGACCAAGTAAATCCCTGCTTGCCTTCTTAGTTAGCAACAGAGTGGCGGACCATCTTGACCCCAGAGAGAGATTCTGGTTTGGTTCCTCAATTTTTAGATGAGGATGGTTCTGGAGACAGGCATGAGGAATTAGCTAGTAGTGTCATTCAACTCCAGAAACTTATATTGGCCAAATTGGAAGATGTGGGGTCCACCTGCTCTTTCCACTCACCCACTGAATTAAAATAAAAAGAAAACAAGCCTGTTCCAGGAAATGACCTAAATGTTTGAGAACAAGTTCACTGTGGGAGATACTCGGCACTCAGTCTTTCCTCTTAGCCTAGTTTGATTATTCCACTTAAAATACTATCAGTGACACTATGAATAGCATTTTTTGTGTGCTTAATACAGGATCCCTCTCAATGAAATGAGTGGTTCTCATTGGGTTTCCACAGAAAACTCCTTAGACCAAGATCCACGGCCTGGTTCTCCACCAGCTCCTAAGATTCTGAGGGGTCTTGGCCAACACTCTTCCACCCAGTGACTTCCAGTTTCATCTCCTGTGGAATGTTTGAATACATAGGTAGTATGGATTTTAAAAAAAAAAGAATTATTTTTATTTTTATTTATTTGAGAAAGAGAGAGAGAAATTAGCTAGAGAGATAATGCATACATCAAGACCTCCAGCTACTCACTGCAAATGAACTCCAGACACATGCGCCACCTTGTGCATCTGGCTTACATGGATCCTGGGGAATTGAACCTGGGTCCTTTGGCTTCATAGGCAAATACCCTAACTGCTAAGCCATCTTTCCAGCCTGGAAGTATGGATTTTTGAAGCCTGGTAGTGTATGCCTTTTTCTAATCTCTTATCTGGCCAGAAACACTGATTGAATATAGACTATGTTGTACACTGTTCTAGACACTGAAGATAGCTAAATGGGCAAAATAAAGACCCACTGTTCAAGGAAGCTCATGATCTCACCACAGAAAGGAATTCCATAGCAAAACTCTACTTAAAATGCTCTAGAGACACATGAATGAGAGCAAGTTAGGGCAAAGGCAGTGGCAGCTGTTGCTGTTTTTCTTTTGTCGCTGCCTGTTACCAAGATCAATCAGAAGTACAGTGAAGGATGAGCTGAGGCAGGGCAGAAGACAGAAAGAGCGCCACTTGCAAACATGGGAGACCTAAAAGGCTATAGAAGCCTGCTTGTATACGGGGAGACACAAATGAAACGAGCTGCATAGAAAAATGGAAATCATAGACCCTTGCCATTTTCCTGAACGGAATAAGCAAGGTCGTCGTTATGACCCCTAACAATCCATTCCTCTTAATACAAGCTGACTAAAGTTTAGTGACGAGTTGTCAGCCAGAAATAGCCACCCAGAAGCTCATGCATGTAAGCTGAGCTAATGCATAGAGTGTAAGCTTAGTATAGGGAGATTCCCCAAGGTCATAGGCATAAGGGCACCCTAGTGAGAACATCTCTTCTGAGCTTAAACTAGGGATTGGGGCTTCACTCATCATGCTTCAAGGAAGCGTCTGGAAAATAACATACCAAGATGAAATATTTACCTAACGGAATTATAAATTGCTGGTTAAAAGAAAACCTTAAAGTGATTAACAAGAGTTCCATCCAAAATGCAAATCCAAAGCACAATGAAGTGTTTATTCACCCCTGTCATGATGATTGTCTTCGAAAATACCAGCCCAGGACCCATTTAAGTCAAATGCACAAGGTGGCACATGCATCTGGAATTCATGCGCAGTGGCGGGAGGCCCTGGCATGCCCATTCTTTCTCTCTGCCTCTTATAAATAAATAAATAAATAATTTTTTTAAAAAAAAAAAAACCTTATAACTAGAACTACCATATGATCCAGCTATCTCACTATTGGGTATATGTCAAAGAATTTTAAATAGTTTGTTGAAGAGACATCTGCCTTTACATGGTGATTACACAGTTGTTCACAATAGCCAAGATATGGAACCAGCCTAGGTGTCCATTAACAGAAGATAAAGTGTGGGGTATATACTCAATGAAGTATTATTTTCCCATAGACAACTCAACCATCACAGCAAACATGGATGAATGGGAAAACATAAGATTAGATGAAATACATCAGACCCAAAAGGCCACACGGCACATAGTTTCACTGATAATGCATAAGTTAAAATGGTGACTTCAAGGAAGTAGACACTACAGCACTGGTCACTGGAGCCTAGGGAGGTCTTGGAGGAAGGGGAGATGGAGAGAGATAGTTCACAGATATAGGGGTGCATGTAGATAGGAGGAAAATCTTAAAGTGTGCAGTAGGATAACTGTGGTTGACAATAGTTAATTGTGTATTTCGGAAAGGCTCCTAGAGATTATGAATTATCCCAACACAAATATGTGGTAATACGTCTGAGGTGACAGATATGCCAATCATCCTGATCATTACAGATCACATACATGTGTCATAATATCAAGTAGTATCCCATAGATAGGTGCCATTATATATGTATCACTTAAATTTATTTTCTCATTTAAAAAAATATTTATTTTATTTATTTCAAAGAAAGAAAGAAAGAAAGAAAGAGAGAGAGAAAGAAAGAGAGAGAGAAATAAAGGGTATGCCAGGGCCTCTAGCCACGGCAAATGAACTCCAGATGCATTGGCCATCTTGTACATCTGGCTTACATGGGTATTGGGGAATCAAACCTGGGTCCTTAGACTTTGTAGGCAAGCTCCTTAACTGCTAAGCCATCTCTCCAGCACAGCCCATTTTTTCTCATTTTTTAATTGAGAACTTTAATATATGAACATATTATAAGTTGACCATCTTCCCATTGGGTTATACTCATATGTTCCCTCTTCACTACCCTCATTCTACTGAGGGCCCATTTCAGTGGCCTTGTCAGTATTCACTGTGGGGTCATAAATGCACCAGACACTCTGTGTGGTAGACAATGCCTCAGAATATACCTTCCCACACTGAGGATCTTATATTCTCTCGGCCCTCTCTTCTGCAATGTTGCCTGATCCTTGGAGAGTGTGTTATAAATTTGTTTTAATGCTGAGCTCTCTGCATCTTCTGAATTTTTGCTTTGAAGAGTTTTGAGTCTCCTCAGTGACTGCCAGCATCTCCCTGGGGAGGTTCTCAGATTAACAATGAAAGCACCACTCATCAGTTTTTTAAAATATTTTTTTAAATAATTGTTTCAGGATGGAAAGATGGCTTAGTGGTTAATATGCTTGCCTGAAAAGTCTAAGGACCCAGGTTTGGTTCTCCAGGTCCCATGTTATCCAGATGCACATGGCGGCACATGCATCTGGAGGTCATTTGCAGTGGCAAAAAGCCCTGGTGCACCCATTCTCTCTCTCTCTCTCTCTCTCTCTCTCTCTCCATCCCTCTATCTCTAATAAATAAATAAAAACAATTAAAAAATAATAGTTTCATCTGGGGTAAAAAAGACTTTTTTCTGTTAAATATACCTCCTTTATTTTCAGAATTTCATTTTGGGGCCCCAAGCAAAAAAAAAAAAAAACAATGGGGGGAAACACTCTTGTTTACTAGAGGGTGGTGACCTCCAAAGTTCTTGTTCCATGGACAAGAAATTTAATCTTGTCCTTTCATGCATTTGTCCATGTTAGATTACATTAAGTGACTTATTAGTTTTATTTAATATTCTCTTCTCACATGTTTGTCCATGTTAGATAACATTAAATGACTTTTTTCATTTTAACTTATTATTATTATTAACAAGATGTTTCATATGGATACACCACGTGTCAGTAACCTTCTTTTCCCTCGTCACAGTAAAGAAAGAAACCATAAAGGAAAGCTCCTCATCTCTTCATCTCCTTAAATATTCTCTCAGGGTGTGCTAAACATCAGCATTTAACTTTGAAGTTGAGTCTGTACATCTACTTTGTTGCCCAAAGAGCTAGTTCTCAGCTGGGATCCATATCAAAATCCTCTGGCTTAGTAGGGAACACTGAGGCATGGGTCTGTTGATCACAGTGGCTCTAGCTGGACCAGTGTGAGAACCACTGCCCTAAAAGTTGTCATCTAAAAGAAACTTTGCCTTTTGTTTATTATTATTATTATTATCATTATCATTATCATTATCATTATTATTAGCTCTTTGAGATCAGGTCTGACTATTGACATCCTAAGCTGGCTTTGAACGCCATCCTCCTTGTCTCAGTTTCCCAAGTGCTACCATGTTTAGTTTCACATAGACCTTTTGAAGGTTATGTTGTGACTATACATGTAGACATGCACTCGACTATGCTGCCTTGATCCAAGCTCCTGCCACAGACAAATGCCCTCATCTTACCTTGATCTGAATTTCTGCTTAGCTTCACCAGCAGAACTCATAAATTACCGTCTATTTAGCGACATGTTACACAATAATATTTGCTCTCCTGATGCCACTCTGAGTAGACGTCATTAGTCATCCCCTCCTGCCTTCTCCAACCACGTTTATAATCCCTCAGGCATGTGCTTTTGTGCACAGAAGGTGGCTTCTGCCAAGGCCACATCTAACTCACACAGCACCTTCAAGTGAAAACAAGAGATGGACCTTTTCTCAAGAGGCGTCACTGTCACCTTCCAGAAATGCCCATAGTCTATGGGAGAGAGAAACCTGTGATGTCTGCAGTGTACAGGATGCTTCCTTGGACCTGCTGCTCTTTGCTGCATCTTTCTAAACCGGAACAGCACTCCTCGGCGACTGTTGCCATCCCCCAGGCTGTCCCCAGGCGTCAGTAAGTGCAGGTATTGACTGACCCCTGAATGCACCGAGGCTTTGGTCTCCCAACAAGGAATGAAACTCTCCATCATCTAAATTTCATCTTTCCTGGACCTGGAGTGACCAACTCACTTCCGGAATGATCCTAGATTTAAAACTGAAAGGTGTGCATCCCAGGAATCCCTTTGATCTGAGACACTCCACAGAGTTCCCCCCCCCCATCTTTGCTCAAGACAATAACATAGATGCTTCCAGTGGGGATATAGAGTGAATTCTGGGAGCAGGACACAAATGCATAATATCATACCCTTGGGCTCGAGAAAGAGTCTCTGAACATTTCAATGCCCCAGGCATTGGCCAAGGGGCTGTGAGCATCATCTCAGGAAATCACTAATTGTCACAAAAATGCTTTCTATTTTTAACCACTTGAATTTTTTGTAAAGATTTTTATTTATTTATTTGAGAAATACACACACACACACACAAACATATATATATATATGCAGAGAGAGAGAGAGAGAGAGAACGAGGGAGAATGATCATGCCAGTGCCTTCATTCTCTGTAAACAAGTTCCAGAAACCTGTACCACCTTGTGTATCTGGCTTATGTGACTCTTGGGGAATCAAAACTGGGTCCTTTGGCTTTGCAGGCAAGTGCCTTAACTGCTAAGCTATTTCTCCATCCCTGGTCATTTTAATTTTGAGTATGTACCATGCTAAGTAGTTTTAACAAATACACATGACTGTATAAACAAGGACCCTATCAGGATGCCCTGGGGAGGAAATACACCCAACATATTCCCCCTGCTGCCCCCGTGCAGGTACATCCTTCCCCTCCCCTCACCTGAAGGATTCGTTATTGTTGTAGCTTTCAGAAATAAATCATGGAGACATGGATGGTGAGACAATTTGTAGTAAAATTCAAATACCATGTCGGCTTGTACTTTGCAAAGCCCTGCCTTTCCCCTGACTCCTATGTGTGTTTAGTGTGCAAGAAGTATTTATCGACAAGGAAAATGAATGAAAGTCTCAGGTAAAATGGCTCCTCCTTGATGAGGACTCTCTGGAAGTTTCCACAGTACACAGAAGGGCAGGGAGAAGTCCTGGAGGGCTGGACATATCATGGAGGAGGCAAGTTCTCAGCTGTGCCCTGAAGACATCAGTCAGGAATTGGCTCATCAGCAATCCTGGGGCTTGGTTTTGCTGCACCCTAGGGCATTTCACATCCAATTATCTCCTGGGATACGATAGAGCCACAGAGAGTGAAGGGAGGTATCATAGCTGACAGAAGCTGCTAGAACAGTTGGGGTACAGGTAAATGAAGTGGACTGGCACACTTCCGCCTGGAATTGGAGATGAACTGTTCATGGGAAGTTTTATTCTGAGGTCTCACTAGGTGGGGGCATGACACTCAAAGGCTTAGGTCCACAGAAGAACTCAAAGCTTCAGAAATATGCCTCTTGGCTCATTAGGGCCAATCCAATAGGAAGAAGAAAGGCACCAGCCAAGAAGGCATCAGGGATTATTCTCATTTCTAACATGGAATTAAAGTACTAAATAGGGCAACTTCAGGTTGCCCAGACCCATGGACTGAGTCAGCTGAAGGCCTAAGACACCTATGACTATGATCATGTGATCTGAGCCATCCACTGGCACTAGAGCTGAGCAGGTGAGTTACAGCCACAGGCAGGGTGCCTTGAGGGCAGGCATTAGTCACTTTTACTCCTTGCTGTGAGCAAATAGCTGACAAGAAGCAACTTGAGAAAGGAAAGGTTCATTGTGGCTCACAGGGAGAGGGTAGAATCCTTCATGACGGGGAAGGTGTGGCAGCAGGAGCCTGAGGCAGCTGGCTACATAGCATCCATAGTCAGGAAGCAGAGATGAAATCTGATGCTTTCTATTTAGTCTGGAACCTCACCTCATAAGATGGGTCCACCCGCAATTAAAGTGGGTCTTCCTACCTTGACCAACCTAATTAAGATAATCCCTCAGAAGCCTGCCCGTTGGCTATCCTAATCCGTATAACCCCTGACAGGTGTGCCTCAGGGAATCTCCTTGATGATTTTAGATCCCATCTAGTTGGTAACTGAGATGAACCCCCACAGACTTGACAATTATACCTATCAACAAAGATAAAGCTGGGGCTCCAGTGACAAGTGCTTTCTGCTATTTATCATGACCTGGCACTGGCTCAGCCTCCTCCTTTTGGAACATTTCCAAAACATTCCCACCAATTTAGAATAAAACTCATGTTCTGACTGTGATCTGCAGGATCTTCATGGGCAACCCCCTCCATGCCACCAGGGCACATAGTGTGTGCCTCTCTCCTTGTTATTCTCTGCTCAGGAGACCCTCTCTCAAGTTCTAAAACACACTGTGGCTCATTACATCCCCCGCTTCTGCACTTGCCCTTGTGTTAAACAGGAGCATTCCTTCCCACTTCTCGCCATGGCCAGTATGAGCAATCATCTGCTTTTGGATCAACAATGCTCAGTCGCAGACCAGCAAGAGCACACCTGATGTCGACCAAGTTGGGATTATTGTACATCTATGGGAAGAAGGGCATCTCAGGAAGAGGATGTCTTAAAGCACTTATAGACTATGGACTGTGCTAGGGTGTTAGGAAACCATGCTTCATTCTAGATTAGATTTTAGAAGATATGGGATCGGACAGCTGGATAAATCTTAACTGTGAGAAGGGAAGCCCAGGGAGAGGCTAGATATGTGGTTGGCAAAGAAACAGTAGGCATTTGTATTAGACAGGGTAGAGGGATTTAAGTAAATGTTCTTATCTACCAGAATACAGGGACGGAAGCAGGCATTTCTATCAGCCAGGTTAGGGATATGTCATTACTTTCCATAGCATGGTCAATGCTCATATATTTTTTGTGTTCAGCTGTGACTGCAGAATGGTCTTGCCTTCATCCTTTCCCATCATGACTTCAGAGCAGCCTTGTCTTAGATTGGTATATTCTTGTGAAATTTGTGTGTGTGTGCTGAGCTGAAGAGCCCCAGTTCTCATTTCTGAGTACAGAGTCACCTCACTGACATCAGAGGCTTCTTTTCTTCTTGTCAAATGTCATCTTGTCAAGGAATCTTGCCCAAATGCCTCGTCTAATTTGTCCCTAGGCCCTAGTCACCGTCTATCCCAGCATCCTGCCCATGGCCTTGAAAACACTCATTACAACCAGTAATGGTTCATGTATTGTCTTCCCTTCCCCACAATGAAAACTCCTCATGAGCTGGTGCCTATCATATCCACTTCCATTCTCTCTCTAGGAGCTAGCACAGTGCCTGGCCTGAGTCACTGTGTAAGGTATGATGGAAATGCAGGAGTGAGAGAGAAAGGACAGGAGAGAAGCCTCTATATGTTCCTGAGCAAGTCATGTTTTTTCTTCTGGACCTCATTTTGCTAGTCTATAAAAGGAGCTAATTTTTTCTTAGAAGACCTGTTCAACCCTCACTCTTAAGGATTCTATGAATACCAGGGGTCCACTCTCTAGGGACAAAGACATTCCCAAATATATCTTCTGGACCCAAAAATAGTGACTGTCTTGGGAAGGCAACACTATGGAAGAGTAAGAAACATTTCCACACTTGACAGGAAGTAAAAACAGAGCACCTTACTCTAAGGAGAAAAGAATGAGTGGAGGAAAGTGGAGATTGATAATGGAGGAATATAACGAGATGGCAATTTTGTTTTCAAAAGAATGTGATTATCTCCTAATGACTGCCACCATTCCCTGGCCAATCTACTGTAACTAGCCGCTAATGTAAAAATAATGCCCGTGGCTCCCTCACTTTGAAGTCTCCCTTTCATGCTCTTACCCCCTTGGATTTGTTTCCTTAAAGAGATTATCCCCCATTAGACTGGCACTCCCTAGAAAGAGAAATAGGTGGGTGATCAAAGCCTGCCAATTAGGGGTTCATTACCACCTCCTCCTGGTGGCTCTATTAAGCATCATCTCCCCTCTATTTGTCAACAACATCCTCCACAGCCCCAGTCCCATCTATTTCAGTGCCCAGAGGCTCTGGGGCTATAGGAAGTGCCTCTGTGTTTCCCCATGTGGAAGTGATCCTCACTTATCCTAACTGGTGTGTTGGGTGTAGGATTGTTCAGGGATAGCTGCCTTATGGGATTGTCCTAAATCCCAAAGGACATCGCTTTGATGTTAAGCAGTCTTCAAGGAGTCTGGGAGTGGCAGGAGAGACCTTCATCAGATCTTTGCATGTCACCTTCGAGAGCCCATACTTATTCTGTGGCGCCCATGAAAGCTGGCAGAGAACAGATGAAATAGAAAACCATCCAGTGACTCTGCTCGAAAGACAGGCAGGAACTTTAGAGGATGGAGAGTCAGCTGTTACTGAAGGTGTCCAAGTGCTAGGTGCTGGTGATCAGCTATCAGCTGAGTAAAGGCCATTGTAGGAAGGAACACAGCTAGATGGCTTTCATGGTCACCACCGTCCCTGTGTTACCAGAATCTATGCCTTCTAAAGGCATAGCAGTTACTTCACTTACTAGTTCTTTCACTCATTCATTCCAAACAGGTCATCCAAGCAATATGAAATACAGAGCCAGCAGTGGGCCCTATATGGTGGGATCATAAATAAGATATTGTCCTTTTCCTGGAGACCTTCATAGCCAAGATGAGAGACAGGTATATAAGTTATTCCATGTAGGGGTGTTTGTGTAATATCAGAAGTAACTGACTCTAACTTGGGATGCAGCCAGGAAGGGTCAACAGAGAAAGCTGTACAAAGGAGAAGATGCTTGGACTGGGTTTTGAAGGCCACATAGGGTTTTCCAGGTAGACTTAGGTGGAACAGAATTTTGGATAGACTGAGCATGTGTATAGTCTCTGAGATGTGAATGATCTTGGGATTAGTATGTCAAAATAAGGGCACTGCAGTGAGGCTGGAAGGGCATGTGGATGTGAAGTCGCAAAGGACCTGTTGCTGAAGAATTTGGGAATTTAAACTCAAGACAGTAAAAGGAGGAGTAACTTGGTGCTCTTCATCATATTCTAGAAGGATCTATCTGATAACAGTGGAGGATGGCTTGGAGGGAACAAAACCAAAGCCAGAGAAACCAAAGAGGAGACTGATGGGAAAGTATTTATCCAGTTAAATTCACCACTTGTAAGAACAGTAGCTGCACGGTGAGATCCCATGAGAACTTAAATCACTGTCCCTGCCTTGGACCCATCCGAGAGTTATTGGGCTTGGGGTATGACCTTGGCTTTGGGTGTTTTAAAGCCCCTGCAGGCAGTTGTAGAAACACTCACAGATACCTTAAGCTAATTGTAGCCCAAATTCTGGCACATAATAGGTACCAAACACAATTTTTATTTAAGAGATTAGTGTGCAAACATTCAGTGCATTCTACCCAACTACTAGGTTTGGATAAATAGATGATTTCAGCATGGATAGTTTCTGATAGTAAATCCACTGCACGTGATCGGCTCAAATATTTAAAAAAAAAAAAACAAAACTCCAAAATAGTCACTAAAACCAGGACCCACAGACACAGACCTAGAGGACGGTCAGGCTGGGAGAGGTGGAGTTGCCTGAATAGCTGGTGGATAGTCAGGCCTGGAAGCTAAGAGTTACCTGCAAGAGAAGAAGCAGGATTGGTCTAGAGATAAGCCAATGGCAAGGTATTTGCAGGGTAGTGGTCTTTTTAAGTCAAAAGCAAGAAGACATGGAGGAAGGAGACAAAAGGTGAGGAGAAGAGCAACAAATCCTTTTACTTGTCCTGTCTCCATAATATTTTTGTCAGGTTGAGATGAGGACAGAAGTTAGTGACCAAAGACCAGAACCTGGTTTGTTTTTTTTTTCCCCCTCCAGGATGTCAACATAAGGGTTCGTGCCACACAGAGAATCAGATTTTGATCTATGAACATCTGAGAAGGTGCCCTAGCCAAAACCAGGCAAAAGCTAAGTTGGACCATGTGGTTTAGTGCCAGAATCCCAGGCAAGGAACTTCTTCTACCCCATAACCCTGGAATGGCTAGGTGACAACAATTCTATCTCCACAGCCACTGCATGGGCGAGGATCATCGTCAAGCTACTTGAATAAAGGTTATCAAACCAACAGCCACAGGCTAAAACACAGCTCACCATCTGTTTTTGTAAATAAAGATGTGTTGGGACACGGCTATATCTGTGCATTTCTTTATTCCTACGGCTACTGTCACTCTAAAATCACATAGCTGGGTGTGAGTATTAGCAATAGACGAAGGCTATCTGGCTTGTCACAGGAAACTCTTGCCGACCATCCCTGCTCTACAGGAAGACCCACCCAGGTGTTGACATGGCATGTATGAGACTGTAAAGTAGGAAGGGTGGTACCAGCATGAACATCGGCATTTTTAGACACAGTGGTCCTGCCTTCCTGTGAGGCATTGCCTTTTGAGCGGCCAGTTTTCTGGTTGATCTAGCGATGGCTTCTCCTTATTCAGCACGCACTGAAGAAGAGATGGACGAAACCAAGCCTGCTGTGTTAAGATGGATGAAAGTCCTCCCTTGGGCAGCACAGACTAAAAGTTGCAAATTCAAGCTCAGGGCAATGTCAGGGCCATGGGCAGGACGTCAAGCCTGCTCTGGATGCAGGGTTTAGATAGTCAACAAAGTATATAGCCTGAGCTTAGCATCTACCTCCGTAAACACCCAGTCCTCTCCTCGATGATGTGACTGACTATGCCTCCCCTGTGACTTGCGTCACCGGGCTGGTAGCTCCTGGAAACCATCTGTGGTCATTTGAATGGATGGCCCCCAACATATTCAGGATTTTATTAAAGTTTGTAATTTAGATCTGCAGCCACCTGGCTGGAAGAGGTGTCACTGTGGGCGGATCCCAGGGTCCAGCCCTAAGGTGTGGGGGTGTATTTGGAATTGCAGTCTAAAGACACAGGCAAAGCCCAGGAGCTTTGCTTGGAGTTCGAGAAGTGTGCTTGTTTGCTTGTGGTGGCTTGTGGCCTCTCTGTCTCTCTCCTTGGACCTATGAAAGTGGCCAGCTTCTTCTGCCATTATGGAACTTCCCCTGCATCTGTAAACGTCAATAAATCCCTTCCTCCATAACTATGCCTGGTTGAAAGTTCATCCCAGCAACCTGAGGTTGACTGCAATACCACCCTACAACATTTTTGCTAGCCAGTCTTTTCTGTGACTATCTTCCTCTTTAACTCATTGATGAGCCCCATTGCCTCCCTCTCCCCTAAGCTCTGCACTTCTGCATCCAACATCACAACATCTCAGCTTGCGTTTCTTTCTTACAGACACCACAAACTTGGGTGCCAATATTAGCATTGTCATTTGTTATTGAATTTAACATGTTAGGGCTGGAGAGATGGCTTAGCAGTTAAGGCACTTGCCTGCAAAGCCAAAGGACCCAGGTCTGATTCCCCAGGATCCACATAAGCCAGATGCACAAGGTGGCGCATGCGTCTGGAGTTCGTTTGCAGTGGCTGGAGACCTTTGCATGCCCTTTTTCTCTATCTGCCTCTTTCTCTCCTCTCTCTCTCTCTCTCTCTCTCTCTCTCTCTTTTCCAAATAAATAAATAAATAACTTTTAATGTGTTAGAATTACACAGTACCTAGTGGTGGTCACTGATATAAGTGCTTCATGTACCCAAAACTATTTATGCCCCCACTCCTCTTTTTCCTCGGAATTTTCCATTAAGAGCCAGCCTTCATTCCTCTGTCTTACGCAACCCCGGCCTACAGGAGAGGTGTTGATGCTCTGCACTTATCCATCCTACATTCATGATTTCCATGCAAACCTACCTGATGGCTTCCAACACCTATGGCTTATCAACTGAGGGCCTCCTGGAGACAAAATGATGTGCATCCCTGCCTGCAGAACATGGAAGAAGTGCTAAGATTTCACAAGAGCTGTCTTCCAACAGTACAGATGAGAATTCATATGGAAACATACACCACCTTCCTCCTACTTCCCTCCCCCCCCCCCACCAACCTCTGGTGGGACAACTCTGAGCATGAGATGTGTGCTCGGATTAAGCTCCAGTTGCACACAGTGGGAACCCGCCCTATGTTGACTGTATTCCCTTGATTGTCTACTTCCCCCATTCTCCTGCCCCATGCTCCTTGTTCATCTGTTAAACCAACTGCTTGCATTCAAGTTCTTGTCCCTGATCTGCTTCTCAGGCAAACCAGGTAAATCACATTCAATAACCAGTCTTCTCTGGTCCACTGCCACTGTCTTGTTCAAGGGTCCAACACGTTATCACCTCTTGCATGTACCATGATAGTCCCTAACTGGACCTTCTACTTCTCTGCTGGCCTTCATGCAACTTCCATTACATGAGCCAGAATGTCCTTGTATGGTAGATGAGGGGACTGCCCTGCTCAGAATCTTCCAAATGCTTCCTACCACCCTCAAAACTTGGTTAACCAGGACTTTTAATGTGCTGGGTCATCTAGACTCTCTAAAAGCTTCCATCATTAGCCCCCACCCCAACCACCCTCTTCACTGTAATCCTTGAATGTGGCCTTTGGGTTGTTGCCTGACCTTTGCACCTGGTTGTTCTTTTTGCCTAAAAACCACTTCTATTTTCTTAGTGTGACTGGCTCCTTCACACAAATAAGAAACAAAGTCGAATGTGACTGTCTCAGAGAAACCCTAACAAGCTGTGTAATCTGAAGTAATTCTTATTTCTTATCACTATCCTTTATCCTACCTTATTTTCTTCTGGGAATTTTCACTACTTAAGACTTTATGTGTACTTTTTTGCCACACGTGCAAGTCTACTGGATACTTAACTGTCCTTGTCTGCTTCTCGGGACTCCTGCTACCTGGCATCGGGGCCCAGAACCAAACTGGGAATCAATGAGTATCTGTTGAGAATATGAGTGCATGAATGAAGGAATAGGTGAACGATGCCATAATGAACCAGACTGTGGCCTCTGACACTCATGACAACGTTGGAGTAAATGAACGAGCAAGCCCATGGAAGGCTCCACTCTCGACACACACAGCCCTTTATACTTCCTGAACGTCCCGTCACAGTGGGTTCTTATTTCCCGCTGTTAATAAATCTACGTCTGGTTTATCTATAGCTTCCATGTCAGGCCACTGTAACTACAGCCACTCTGTCTTTGCTTTGTAGGCCTTACCGGAAGGTCAGACAGCTTCGTGGGACACAGCCAAGGAAGATGAAAATCGCAATAAGAATCGATACGGGAACATCATATCCTGTAGGTGCCCTCCTGAGAGAACCTATATTTACACTAGGGAAAAAAATTAAGTTATCTTGTTCTTGAATTTGTTATCAAATGATAATCAGGTTTATAGCTTTGAGTCAGTAGGCTACTGCAATGACCCTAGCAAGGGATGGCAGGGCCTAAACAAAGGCAGTGGCAGTATTCACATGTGACTTATCCATGTGCTTGATTCTGGAAGGAAATGAAGAGCCATTCCTGCAGAACTGAATGCTCCACGCACAGCGACTGTGCTCGAGTCAAATACTGGCTTAGACAGCCTTCAGATAACACACATACAGTGAGGGCAAGGTCATCTCTGACAGAACATTGAATGGATATTCTGAGAGTAGGTGTCCACAGCACCTTTGTGTTAAGGTAGCCTACCAGGACCGTTGGACATCTCGCCCATTGTGTGTGTGGTAGGGGTCATTTCTTGGTCTCAGCTCTCAGGATAATCCAGTTCAACCCAAGAAAGGGGAAAGGGAGAATCCTACGTGGCAAATTATTTTTAGCACAGTTCAGAGCCTTGTTTTGTTTTGTTTTAACTGTCTAGACATTGCCTAAGGGGAAAAAAACTTGGGGGGAGGGGAACCCACGCAGATTGTGAAGGAAGAGGCAGAAGTTGTCGCTTAGCTATTTCCTGTGCTGATTTAGGAATGGGCTCTGAATAGTGGAACTAATCAGAAAACATTTATAATTCATCTCCTGGAGGACAGCAGTGAAAGCAGCAAGATTTCCTGCAAGGGAAATGATGGAAAGAGATATTCAAACAGCCAGCAAGTGTGTATTAAGGCATGATGTGTGGGCCTCCTTCAAACCCATCCTGTGCTGGCCACTAAGATACAATCCTTAAGTCTGGGACAGGTGGCTGCTTTTTCTGACTCATCCCAGCATCATCTGCTTCAGCACAAATGCCTGCTATGTCCCAAAAGACCTGATCACTTATCCACTCTCCTTGTCAGATTCGGTGTTCAGATAGGGCCCACTAAATTTTAGACTACGTGAAATCTGGCAGTTTAACTCCAATACTCAGACTATGTAAAATGGGTTTCACAAAGTTCTTCTCCTAGACATGTTGTATGAGTCTGAAAAAATAAAATAAAATAAAATGACCATAGCACAAGGAGGCAATGGAACCTAGACTCCCTGAGAACAGAGATATGCAGGTCCAAGGGTCATAAGATGTGCTGTATATGAGACATCCTAGAGACCAAGATGAGGCCAACCCAGGCTTTTCATTGCACACCCTTGCCTAGCCATCATCAGCTCTCCCCTGGATCCTGCCCAGCCTCTTCCTGACTACTCCACATCCAACTGGCCCCAACTTTCTACCTATCTGGCCCCAGACATAAGTAGAAAGGATCTTTTCAAAACATGACTTGGAAGATGTCCTTTTAATGTTTCCCTGTGTTCCTGAGTTCTCTCTGCAAAGCTCGTTCCATCCCCATTCACACCAGATCTATCCCATCACCACCTCCAGCTACAGGTCCACTGGTCTAGCTAGAGCCACAGTGGCCGTCACTTGGTCTCCTGAGATTCCCATGGTCTTCCAATACATCTGGGTCTTTGGACATTGTGCCCTCCCCATTAAAGCCCCTTGCCTTGCTCTGATCCTTCACATGTGGGGCAAAACTCCATGGACCAGTCTTAGAACACTGTGTCTGTCCTTCTCCAGGCCCCATGTCATCACTGTGACTTAGAGGAATTCAGATGACTATCTTTCCACCATAGCTGCCTTGTGGCAGCGGAGCCTCACCAACTTGCATTTTTCATTTCTTCAAACCTGTTTTAACCTAGCACCTAAGAAATAGGAACTCAATATAGGGAAGGTCCTTCAGGGCATGACCTCTCTCTCCACTGCTTCACAACAATGACAAAGAACACCCCAGAAGGGCAGATGGAGGAAGACTGGACTAAGCCAACATTTGGAATCATGAGCTTCAGAAAGAAAGAAAGGAGAGGAGACAGGACCCAGGAGAGGAGGAAGCACTATGGCGCCCCCCCACCGGGCTGTGACTGGAAGGCAGGTGTCCAGCGGGTGCGAAATGTCATGAGGACGACTGGAATTTCATCACTTCTGCGCTTTCCCACATCCTGGAGCCAACTCACCTACTGCGCGGCGGCAGCAGCAGCAGCTGGCGGAATGGGCACTGGGGAGCAGGACAGGGTGTCAGGGGCATCACTCCTGTAGGGTCCCTTTACCATTCCATAGCAGTACCTCTTCCCATGTGTCTTGCTAGAGGCCCCGCAGCAGTAAAGGCCGCAAAACTCAGCTTTCTGGATTCCTTCGCTTCCCTCCCTTCTCAAATCCTCCTTCACTAGGTTCTTTTCTCCTCCTTGCAATAGTGTCTTGCCCTGGAATCCTTGCCTGCCATCTACTTCTAAGGAAACCCACATTCAAGCACCTTGGGATTCCACCTTGGTGGGTTTAAATGAACCCAAATCTCCTTTCGCGGTGAGGATCAAAGATTCTGCACAGCGTTAGGGACAGCACAGGTCTGCCCAGAGCACAGCAGACAGTGTTGATGTCACCAGTGGATGGAGAAAGCGGAACAAGACACAAAGGGAAACAAAGAGGGTGTGTTGGGTTTGCAAAGGAAAAGGCAAAGGAGAGCCTGGGGGCTGCAATGTATTCCTGCCCTTGCGTGTACCCTTCCCAGAGGCAAAGCCTGCTGAGCCTTGATAAACAGAAATATTCTTGGCCTAAGAAGAAAACCAGCTGCGATTAGCATCTTAAGAAACCCAGAGCACCCAAAGGCCAGAGTGGAGGACAAAGGGCCAGGCCAGGGAGAAAAGACTAAAGGGAAAGCGGAGGGGGAGTGCACTGCTTCCAAAGGAAACAGTGAACCGAAACACCTTGGCGAAATAACCCCTTTCTTCCAAACGATCCTATTTAGAATTTAGTAATAGGGACTGGGGTTTCTAGGGAGTGGAGACAGAAAACATGAAAGGGGAGGAAATGAATGGGCAAAGTAAGAACAAAAGGGGCCTTTGCTTTCAGGTAGCTCCAGGGCAGACTGTCAGTGAGGCGAAATTTCAAGAATATGAAGAAAGCATCCCTCCCCACCCCTGCAGAAGCTCCAGAGCTTCTTGGACTGGCAGAAAGGAGGGCCCACTAGAAAGTAATCAGACAGATGACACTCTGTCCTGGGATCTGTCAGGATCCCAGCGGGAAGCAGATGGGACCCTCGAATACAATCATTTGGGATGTAATCAAGAGATCCTTTATAAAGATGTGGTCTAGGAGAAGAGACACAGCAGGATATGCAGCAGTATGCAGGGCTAAACACACCAGGCCATCCAGGAATTCTGCAGGGAAACGTCTCCAAGACCTGGGGAAACTACATAACTGCAGGTGTGACCTCTAGTGGCAACTCCAACAAAAGGACTCGAGGACTAAATACCTAGACCCTGCTGTCCTCCATCCATCTATCTTTTTTATTTATTAGCATTGTTATTGTTATTATTATTTACCTCTATTTTCTGCTAGCTAAGCCCAACCAGAAGCCAGAGCACCGGGGAAGCTAATGGTCTAATCCAGTGGCTCTCAAAGTATGGTCCCTGGGGTAGCGGCAGCAGCATCACTTGGGAGCTCGAGAGAAGTGCTAATGATCAAGTTCCAACCCAAGGTGGATCTCCAGAATCACAAATCATGGGGACAGAACTCAGCAATCTGTAACGTTCAAAGTACCTCCAGGCAATACTGTTCTGTGTCTGGCTTTGAGACTTGTCTCAGTCTGAGAATAGCCCTCTGGGTTAGAGAGCAGTGAGGAAGGCAGAGAGTAGAAAAAGGAGCTCACAGCTCATTTGTTCAGACTTCCTTCCCCTCAAATTTTGGGAAAGTTCCCAGGCTCAGGTGTATTGGAATTCTGAGCAGGTCAGGCAGAGCCAAGTACTAATCTTGGTTCTGTCAGTTACCATCTGATGACCTCCATCAGTCCCCTTCATCTCTCTGACCTTCAGTCTCTCATCTGTAAGGTCAGATTCCAAGGGAAAGAGGCAATATTGACATGAATGGGTATGTAATTGGAACCCAGTGTGGCCCTGAGTCTGAGATTTTGCTTGTTTGTTTTTTAAGGTAGGGTCTCACTGTAGCCCAGGCTGACCTGGAATTCATATTGTAGTCACAGGGTGGCCTTGAACTCACGGCAGTCCTCCTACCTCTGCCTCCCAAGTGCTGGAATTAAAGGCAGGCGCCACCACACCCAGCTAGAGTCCTAGATTTTTAAATGTAAATGAGACTTATTCTAGCTTCTAAATTCACAGGTCAGGAAAAATGGTCCATCTCTGGACTGTGCCCTGCACAAGGTCACTCAGTCACACAGCAAGTGTGTGGGACAGTCAAGACCACAGCTCTGGTCTGTCACATGCCTGGATGTCATAGTCCCTCCAGCATGTCCTCTCCATGAAGCTGTATCTATGGCTTCAGTTGAGAATGTACCAGTAAGTGCCTGGCTTCGGAAGGCATGGGCCCCTTAGTGTTATTATCTGCCTGATGAGGTAGGGGGTAGTGGTGTATGGAGGCACTTCCACTTCCAGGGAAGACTCAGGATCAAAACAAATCAAGAAGATTCTGTCCTGATTCTTAGGGGGCAAGCTGAGGTGACAGAATGGGTCCTTTATCCAATGCTCTTGACTCTCAGCCGCCATTCTCCCTTTTAGTCTCTGAAGGTGTTCCTTGCCTGAGATCTACAGACTTTTCCTGGTATAGAAATCATGCGTATACTGCCCTATCCCCTAGCACTCTTTGCTTCTAGGCATGGTCCTAACAACATTGTACTTTTCTTTGAGAACTCGTTTGGCCAGTGAGTCTTCTGTTTAGAGGCAGGCCACAGTACTGGGAAATAACTCATTGCCATCACCCTGTCACTGATAGAAGTGGGGGCATAAGTGCCCCCGCTTTCCTACACCTTGGAGATGGAAGTTCTCTGCCTTTTCCCAGAGGCCCTCAACAGGATGAAACCACAGTTGTCCACAGTGGTCACTACTGAGTGACCCACCCCTGCTACATTCCTTCCTTCCTTCCTTCTTTTCTTCCTTCCTACATATTACTTTCCCATCCCTTGTAACCGCTGAGAGAGCCTCCTGAATCACCTACTTGCACCCGAATCCTTGATTCTGGCTCTGATTCTGAGGGATCCACATCAAAAGCTTCCTCTCTTCCTCCAGAAAGGCTCTTCGGCGGGGGGCAGTGCCTGGGGTGTGCTAAGGATGCCAAGAGGTGCCCGAGAGGGCACGCTGCTCCAAGGCTTCTCTTGATGGTGCCCTCCATTTTTCCCAGTGCTCTAAGCAGTAGCTGCCCAATGTCAGTCAGCAGGGATCTGATGCAACAAGGAGGTACATAGACTGTCTGGCTGTCCCCAAGCCACACCATGTCTCTTAACAATGGTAATTCAATCAAGATTGAATGTGCAGACCTTTAGTTTCAATGAGGTATCCAGACAGTCCCAGTGGAATTACATGCCTCCTCCCTCCTCACTCGTGCAAGATGATAACATTAACATTTCCAATACTTCCAGGAAATGGTTTTTCAGCTCCACAATTCATTATAATGAGTCAAATCTCTTTTCTCTGAAAAATTGCATCTTTTTTTTTTAACCCTCTGCAGTGCCCAGAACACAGGAGGAAGGAACACCAAGTATGCAAATGATATTCCTTGGCCCAGCCCCACCTCTTTGAGAGGATTCTCTCCTGCAGTGGATATGACTAGAGATGACTGATGTATTGGGCTCTGTCTGGTGCTGGAGGAAGGGAGGGGAGGTGGGGTTTGTTTGAGTTAGGCTATACAAAGAAGGAAACTGAACTCTGTCCTCTGGAGTGGATGTGGGCTGACAGCAGGATGGGGACTGGGGACCAGTGCTGGCGACGGAGGAGATCTTGGAGGGAGGCAAGAGATGGAGCAGCTTGAATGAGATGGTGTGCAGGCTGTGAGTCTTGGGAGTCAAGGAGAGATAAGGACCCACATTCTAAATAAATTTATAAAAGCTCTCAACTTTATATCTTCTCCTTAGATATTGAACTTCTTGCAACCTTGAGCTTCTCAACCATAAAGTGGGCAGTGAAGTGTACCTCTCAGACTTACTATAAGAATGATATAGTATCCATACAGCTTCCAGAAATCTACGTAGACCATCTTACACTCTCCATATAGATAAATTTCTGTCCGTTGGCTGATCTCCTAGCCCAATTCCAGGAAGATTTCCTGACATTTTCCAGGAGAGACTAAAAGGAACATACAGGGCAACTTTGTGTTAAATAATTGAACCGTAGGCTGGAGAGATGGCTTTGCAGTTACGGGGCTTGCCTGCAAAGCCAAAGAACCCAGGTTCAATTCCCCAGTACCCACATAAACCAGACGCACAAGGTGGCACATGCATCTCGAGCTCATTTGCAGCAGCTAAAGGTCCTGTTGCACCTTTCCTCTCTCTTTCTATCTGCCTCTACCTCTCTATCTCTCAAATAAATAAAGCAAATAAATAATTAAACACTGATTGGCACATTCAAACCTGAGTGTGCATCATAATCACAGGGAGAACATGTTAAAACATGCAGTACCAGGCCCCACCTGCAGCTTCTCATTCAGGAAGTCTGGAGTGGGGTCCAAGAACCTGCATACCTAATAAGTTATAAGGTGCAGCCAACAGTATTGGCCGAGAGACTATATCTGAAGCACACCAGTCTTCTGTACGTGACAAGAATTGGCTGCTTATCTTGGGAGATGACAAGGCTGGGTCTGCAGGTGTAGTGAGGACTCAGCTGGGAGCAGAGGGAGAACTTGACCACAGGATCTTGACACGCTGTCTGTCTGCATGACAGTGCTCCTTTGCACACAAAGCCTTGTGGCCAGACCAAACAAAGCACGTTTGAGTTACAAGGGTAGTGTGTGGAGAGACCATACAGAGAAAGTACATGCCAGGCCATCAGATCATGTGAAGCATTGTGGGATATGGTAAGGCTGTGTCCTCAGTAATGTACTGTAGTTGATTCTTAACAGCTGTCAGAAATAAAGGTATTTTCATATTTTTTTTTCTTTTTTAGTTCTTTTTATTACTATGAGAGAGAGAGAGAGAGAATTGGCACAGTAGGGTCTCCAGACACTGCAATCAAACTCCAGACACATGCACCCGGCTTACGTGGGATCTGGAGTGTCAAACATGGGTCCTTAGGCTTGGCAGGCAAGCACCTTAATGACTAAGACATCTCTCCATCCCCTCAGATCATTTTTCTTTGTACATTGGTAGCTTGAAATAGATGATGGTGGTAATATTTATACCACAGAAATCAGCAAACATTATAGATCAGAGCTCTTTGCTCAGCCAAAGAGCTGTTTGTAAGACAAGGACCAGCTCACCGCTGATTTCTGTGCCAAAGCAAAGGGGAACCGATTGGTAGAAGACAGAGAGGGTGAATTTCCCCTTGAGCTCTCTTCAGTGCACATCTCTCAATCTCCAAGACCATTTTCTCCCCTTCCACCTGCTGCCAAGACTTTCCTCCTCCCCACGAGCCCACTTTCTCATTTCTTGTCTCCTCTACATCGCTGGGTAGCCAGGCTCTTGCACCTTCCTCTCACTTCACCACTGGGGAGTTGGCATCTCCTCCATATGACTCTTCTTAAGTCCTCTCCTTGTCTTGAATATCAAACAAGAAGCACACAAAATTAACTGCTTTTCAAGCTTTGCAAAATGTAGACAGAGCATAATGAACGTTCTGGGCGGCTTGTAAATTGCCTTGTAGAAGTTTCTTCCCGTCACGGGGCGCCCTGTCTTTCTCCGTGTGCATGCGTGGGTAAACACGTTTTTTTTTATCTTCCTAATTATATAAAGTTAGAAGAAGAAAGGGACACAGAATAATATTAGCATTTCCCACAAGGAATAAATAAAACATGAGGATATTGCCACTCCCCAAATTGCCTTTCAGATGGACCTGGGGCTGAATGTGGTCTTTTAACAAACCCATACCTAGCTCTTGGCTTCTGCAGATAAGCCAATCTGTGTTTAGTACTAAAGAACAGATGTGGAACATCAAACTCCTAAGTATCTTGACTGTCTCCTCTCTGTGTTCCTCACATCCAATCCTGAGCCACCATTTATTGTGCCCTGATGTATGCCATGAACTGACTTAGCACTTCTTCAAAACAGTTTTTAATAAATGGGGAGATCTAGACAGCAAGTACAGAGTTCTCATGGACTCCCTCTCAGCCACTTATACACTGTTTCCCCCTTTTATTATCACCTTTCATCAATTCAGAACACTTATGGCCATTGATGTACTAATACTGATCCATTTTTATTAATCTATATTATGGTTCACTTCTTAGGTTATTCAGCTCAATGGGATTAAGCAACTGCATATATTAACTACTATTGTGTAGAATATTTCACTGTCCTAAAAAAAAATCCCCTGTGACCAACCTATTCAATCTGCCTCCCTCCTCTTCCAAGCCCTTCACATCCACTGAACTATCTTTTTTTTAAACCATCTCTATAGTTTTTCCTCTTATACACTGTCTTACACTTTGAATCACATAGTGTGTAGCCTTCTCAGATCAGCTTCTATTGCTTAGCAATATGCATTTAAGTCTCCTCCATGTTCTCCGTGGCATGTGAGCTCATTTCTTTTTATCACTGAATGATACTCCATTAAATGGTTCTATCAAATTTGTTTAGATGTTCTCCTACTGAAGGACATCATGGCCGTTTCTAAGTTGTTATAATGATGAGGAAGGCTGCTATAAATATTTATGTTTAACTTTTAAAAATTATTTGTTTATTGGAGAGATGATAGATAGATAGATAGATAGATAGATAGATAGATAGATAGATAGATAGATAGATCAAGATAGGCAGCTAGAGAAAGAATGGATATAGACAGAGATGGGCACACTAGGGCCTCCAGCTACTGCAAATGAACTCTAGACATAGGCACCACCTTGTGCATATGGCTTGCATGGGTCCTGGGGAATCCAAACTGGGTCATTAGGCTTCGCAGGTAAATGCTTTAGCTATTAGGCCATCTCTCGAGCCCCTTATGCCTAGTTTTTATGCAGAATATTGTTTTTGAAATTGTTTTATTTTATTTTATTTATTTATTTGAGAAGGACGAAGAAAGAGGGAAAGAGAGAGAGAGAGAATGGGTTCACCAGGGCTTCCAGCCACTGCAAACAAACTCCAGATGCATACGCTTCCTTGTGCATCTGGCTAACTTGGGTCTTGGGGAATCGAGCCTCAAACTGGGGTCCTTAGGCTTCACAGGCAAGCACTTAATCACTAAACCATCTCCCCAGCCCAATTATGCAGAATATTTTTATGCAGACTTAAGTTTTTAGTTCATTTGAGTGAATACCAAAGAGTGCAATTACTTGACTGTATGGTGAAAGCATGTTTCGTTTTGTATGAAACTTCCCAACCATCCTCCAAAGTGGCTACACCAGTTTGCATTCTGATCAGTTGTCACCCTGCATCCTTGCCAGCATTTTGGGATGTCAGAGTTTGAGATTTGGGCTTTTCTCTTGAAGAATGAAATGGTAGTTTCTGGATTTAGTTTGCAATTTCTTAGTGACATGAGGTGATGGGCATCTTCCCTACAATTGATTGTCATCAGTACATCTTCGTTGATTGACTATCTCTCCAGATCTTTCTACTTCGGCTATTTATTTTCTCCTCATTGAGTTTTAAATGTTATTTACATATTATTTTGATAGATAGTCTTTATCAAATACGGGGTTGACAAATATTTTCTCTGACTTTTTTGCTTGTCATTTTATTCTCTTAATGTTTGAGGTTCTTTTCTCTTTTTTTGCTTGTTCTATGATGATTTCATACATAGGAATCATATTTTGATCATGTAGATCCTCTATTCTACTCTAATCCCCCTCTAATCCCCTTCCCAGTCCACTTGAACCCTTTCTACTTTCCAATGGATGTACCACTGAAGACAATGACTCCCTGTCCCTCTGCAACCAGTAACTATCACTAGCTCCTCAAGGAGAGGTGGGGCATCATGAGTCTTTCCCCATCCGTCATGGAATATAGAAAGGTCCTATTTTGTACAAGCCTTATGCAAGTATCTATAGCTGCCGTGAGTTTTTGGGTGCAATGTCCATGTCATGTCCAGATGACAGAGTTCCGCAGCATCCCTCTCCACTCTCCAGCTTATACATTCTTTTCATCCACTCTTCAGTGCTCCCTGAGCTTTGGAGGGAATGATATACATGTCCCATATAGGTCTCAGCATTCAATAGTCACCTCTTTTCAGCATTTTGACCAGTGATCAGTCTCTGCATTGCCTACTACTCACTGAGGAAAAAAATAAAAAAGGATTCTTTGAATAAGGCTGAGAGCAGCATTAATGTGCAGTCTGAGCAGTGTGATGATGTGTAGCTATGTTTTTATCCATTCCTTTCACATTCTGAAAGTTAGATAGTATTAGCTCTGCCTTCAGAAAAAGGAGAAGAAGGATCAGTAAGTGTGTACATGGAGCTAAGATTGGAGCCAAGATCTGGACATAGCCTCCTACCTTACATGACACATTAAAAGTGTGTCTTCCAGGCTAGAGAGATGGCTTATTGGTTAAGATGCTTGCCTATGAAACCTAAGGACCCAGGTTCAATCCCCCAGTACCCATGTAAGACAGATGCACATGGTGGTACATGCATCTGGACTTCATTTGCAGTGGCTAGAGGCCCTGGTGTGCCCTTTCTGTCTCTCTCTCTCTTGTAAATAAATAAGAAAGTTTAAAAAGGGGGTCTTCCTTGCCAGGTTGACCCTTATAGGAATGAATTTTGCTTGCTTCATACTGAAACACCATTTCACAGTTGTGGAAAAGCAGTACACTTATTTGCATGCCCTGAAGAGCCTAGACTGAGACCTTGAGTTGTGATGTGCTAACATGGCATGGACTACTCTCTGCTGTAATACAGCTGGACTCTCTGACCTCTCCTGTCACTGCTCCCATCACACTCAGGGTTCCCAGGACAGGAGGCTCTTTGTGTCCTCTCCCCACACTAGGTTTGCGCCTTTAGCACCTCTGCCTTTGCTGTCAACATTCTTTCTAAGGAAAAGACTTCCTCCTTGCCCATGGACCAAGCCTCCCTTGCTTTTAATTCCTCACTGTGTTTCACAACACAAAGCCCTCTGTCTTGCACTTCTAGATCACGACCATGACATTGACAAAACTTCTTAAGCGTGAAGCATACATTCTGTAACCCTTTCTTAGCCTTTCTGTCTGGGCTGGCGCAGAGGCTCTTAGCAAATGTGCTCCTCATAAATGAATGAACGCATTGACAAATTCCACGAGGGTTAGAGGCACCTTTCATCTTTGAAATGTTTAACTAGAAGAAATGTTTCCTTTGTTTCTAATGATTTGTGCCTTCAGATTTTAAAATTTCATCATATATATATATAAATATATATATATATATATATATATATATATATATATATATATATATATATATATATTTTAATCCTTTTCAATACCACAATCTCTGTTTCCAGTGCTATGGACCCAAGAAGCAGGCAAAACTCAATAAATATGAAATTTTGAATCACTAGGTCATTAGTAACACTATGGAATGGAAACACAAAATATGTACTTTTATGTTTCTAAAGTTTATAAATTCTGTGATTGCTGGCATTAGGGTTTGGCATCCTGGACTGAGAGTTAGGTACCAGGCCTGCTGGGTGACTCTTCCCTAGGAAGTACCCTTCGAAAGGACTAAAATACGAAAAGAAATGGGGGCCACCCATTTGCACCGACTCCAGCAGTAGGTTGTAAAATTCTGGAGGTGTCAGGGTAGAGAACTGGGTGGGTAGAACAGGGTTCAGGGCTTGAGTGACCTCAGATAGGAGCTATGTAATAGGAAACCCGCTTAACCTCGCTAAGCCCTGATTTCTTCATGAACTCAAGATCCATAACACTCCATCATTCTGGCATTATTATAAGACATAGAGCTATCTTGAGAAATAAACGATTAAGATAATGCATGGACAGTCCCTGGGACCTACCCGAACTCAGTAAAGCTTAACTTTAGACGACTTTCCACCCTCATACCTCACTCGTCTAGTCCCCACTAATCCCAGGATAGGATCTACCTACTCCTCCTTCTAGTGGCTTCCACTGAAACGTCTCCTCATGGGGTGCAAGAAAAGAAGCATCAAGTGTAACTCACTAAGCACGGTGCCTGCCGCACGCAGATGTACATGACTGGTTCTGAATGGATTGATCCGCAAGTATGGAGCGGTGTCTTCTATTGGCCCTGGGCTTGGGTCTTCATAGGTGGACTCATTCCTTGTTTTCTGCTGCTCATTGCATTGTCAGGAGCTGACCTATGTAAGATATCTTCTTCACAACCAGGGAGGCTCCTCCTTGTCTCCAGCTCCTACTAGATAGGTCCAGGCCCAGCAAGTGGCCCCAACTCCTGAGGCTAGGATCTCCAATTCCTCTCTCTGTTTCTCCGTCTCCTTGCTTTACATTTCTAAGTTCTTCCTCGGTCTTGCTTCTCAAACTTCCTTCTATCACTACCCTGGTTATTTCCTCCATCACTGTGCATACTTGAGATAGATTCCTGCTTGGGGCCTCTTTGAAAGCATGTGAACTCAGTGAAGAGGACTCTAGTCTCTCATACAATACCATTCAGTTGTCATGTTGCCAATCTTCATGAGCCTCTGTTTCCTTGTTTGTACCAAGGGCTCACAGAACCCATCTGCCTCTCTCACAAGATCACTGTGAGGATGCAAGGAGGTCATCCATGTATCCATTCTCCACTCACTGAGCATCTGCCCTGTGTCAGCACCTTTTGGAGGTACAGGAGATGGAACAAGAGAAAACATAGATAATGTTACTGTGCTCAAGGGACTCTAGTTAATAGCAATAAATGTGCTTATAAACTGCACAGCGCTGTGCATCTCCATGAGAATAAACTGGCTTACCTCCTTTATCTCTGGAAGAACATAGGATATCTAGAGCTCTCCAAACCACTGCCTGTGAACTCCTTCTCTTCCCTGGGGTAAGGCATATAGGCTGAGGGATCCAAAATGGCCACTGCACAGAGACCTGAGTAGCAGATGATTCCAGAATATTCCCTTCGCACTTATCTATTAGCATGTCAGAGTTCACTGTAATTAATTGTAAAGGATTATCTTGCTTCTTCTGATGTACCACTTTAAATGATTTTTATTTGGTGTTATTTGAAATGAGCATGCTATTGACTAAAGCCTGTAAATCTCGTTTATGCCTAGATTGTGTCTGAAAAGGGATCCTCCGTTAGCATGATTTTTAGTTATTGATGACCTCTTTTCTAATGATTCAGCCAGCCTCACTTTAATGATGGTATTGATAACAATATGCTGCCAACAATCTGTTTGCGCCAATGCTCCAAGAGGCAATGAAAAGTAATTGGTGCACATGTGAAAAATAGATAAACTTGCTGTTTTAAGCAAGCATGAAAATCTAGCATATTAGCTCAGACTCAACACGCTTATCTGCTAGCTATATTGGTATTGTGTCTCTTGCATTGCCCCTGGAGTAGGTATTACCATCCCCATATTGCTGAGATCTCAGAGACTTCAAGGGCTGGTGGCTCACCTGCTCCGTTAGGACATGCTGAAACCACAATCAAAAGGGCAGATGTGGCAGTGGGTGAACTGCTTGCTTTTCAAGCATGAGAGCCCAAGATCAGATCCCGGGTTCTGACATAATGAATTGGTAGAGACAGGGAATCTGGGGGAGTCACTGCTAACTAGTCAAGTCGAGTCAGTAAGCTTTATGCTCAGCAAAGATCCCTGTCTCAGAGAAGGAGTGATAGCAGAACTCATCCAACATCTACTTCTAGCCTCTACATACACATGCATACGTGTACAAATGTATATATGGACACACATTCACACACATCACACCTACATACAAATACAAAAAAAGGGACATAGAATAATGGGTCCTCCCTGAATCTCCACTTCCTCATCTCCAAATAACAGAGCAGAGTTCCAGGGTTTAAATGAAAAAGTGACATGATACCAACAATGCAATAACTGATCAACAGTAGTTCTAAAGGAGGGAATTGTTGGCTCCTCACCCCAAAACTCCTTATCCAATATCCTCTTCTGATTTCTGCTTTCTCTGCAGATGACCATTCACGAGTGAGGCTGCTGGTGCTGGATGGAGACCCCCACTCTGACTACATCAATGCCAACTACATTGACGTGAGTGTCAAGATCTATGGCTGACTTTAACCTGTCCCCCAGAAGATGGCCCCTGTCAAACATGTTCAGAGCAGTCTAGGCAAGATGACTATCTTCTTTCAGTAGACTAGAATTGACTGCTCTGTGGAGCCCCAATGCAACCACCAACCTTATTCATTCACCCCATGCATTAATTTGTCTATGTCTCTGTCTGGTCAGCCATTCATTTGATGGTATAAGCATTAGTGCAACAAAAAAATATTACGGTACTCAATGTATGCTATGGCAAACCATTGATCTAAAAATGCCAAGGTCTCTGCCCTCTCAAACCTCAGAAGGAAGATAAGCTATGCATATCAATAAGGCCAGGGCAAACTAGAAAGTGGCAAGCACCACAGGTTCAGATAAAATGCAGCAGGGATCCAGAGGTGGGAGGCATATCGCTTCTTCCATCAGGAATACAAAATGTGACGTGAGTCAAAGCTTGGATCACAAGTAGAATTCAAATGAAAGCAAAGGAAGAGGAGAGGGGGCCTTTAGTTAGAGAATGGTATGGGCCAGGATGGAGAAGCTTGGAAAGAACTCCGCAGCGCCTCTGTTTGAGGGTGATGGAGATGGAGCAATGGGAACCCTGGGAAACGAGATTGGTGCTAGATCCCTGGTGGCCTAGACAGCCAGGTATAGGAGATTGGACTTCACTCTGAAGGCAACCGGATGCTGTTGCAAGTACTTTACCAAGGAAGCAACCCATGCAGAACTCAGTTCTAGGATGCTCGATCCAAGAGTGAGGGGCATCAGAGAGAGGGGATTCGGAATCAACACAGCCAAGTAGGAGCGAGGCTGCCCCAACATTCCAGATACCACTGGGGGATAGACAAAGGAGACAAGAAACACATGCGTATGCACAGAAATGAGAGCATTAGCAAAGATGGAGTGAGGCCCACTGTGGCCAGGCGGACATCCGGGAATGACTGATTCAAGCCAGGCCACTTACACTCACAGCTCAGAGCTCGAGAGCCTTAGAAGTGGGTCAAAGAAGCCCACTGGTCCCTCAGACACTCAAGTGTATTTATAGGCATGCTGTAAAGTGCAATGGTAGTGGTGCGCTTTGTGAATTCCCTCATAGTCTGGTGCTTCATTAATTCAACAAATCCTTACCATACCTTCCGTGGGTCATCTGTCTGTTTGCTGTCAGGTGTTTCCCATCCTTCTTGTCAGACAGCGTAGGCTTGCTTTAACCCAGGGCCCTGCCTGTGTCCCACAGCACCTTCTCCGCCTTACAGATGCGTTTGTACCCTTCTGAGCACGAGCGTGGCGTGCGTGGAGGGAGGGGAGCTAGTCTCCTCAGTGACAGAGGTTCGTGAGAGATTTGAGGATGAAATGAAAAAAGTCGGTGAACTCCTTCTCTCCTCGTTCTTTGGGGGAGGGGTGCAGCTCCTGTCTAGCTGCATCCCATGTGCAGCTCCAGCCTCGCTCAGTTAGGTCCACACATGGTTTCAGCCCTTGTCAAGCAGCCCCAGCTCCTGGGCTCTCGTGACTTTTCTGCCTCCTGTTGCCCTATTGTCCCTAAAGGTTGTCACAGCTTCCTGTGAGCTATCTTATTCCTCTGTCACCTGCTTAACTAGCTCCCATATTGAATTCCCTGCATTGCCTGCTGTGGTTTCTATTTCTTTACTGGACCCTGACTAATACATGACTTGTTGTGAGGCCAAGGCTGGGGCTGGAGCCCCAGTGGAGGTCATGAAGGACACTCTACCTCCATGGCGGCCCTTTGGGGGGATTTCATGAGGAGATGGACAGTTCCAAGAAGTTTGTCTCCAGCCAGAGCAAGGTGCTCCAACCATTTACCTTCTATATGCTGTTCATCTGTCCGCCCCCACACACCCCAGCATTTTTTTCCCAAGAACTGAGTCAATTCTCCATTGTGTGCTATAAATACTAACATTTCAAATTAGGACCCAGTCTGATTGATAAAGACACAGATAAGGAAAGACATCCTCCAAGGCAGGATCTATGGGGTCAAAGCCCCAAGCAGGGGAAGAATAAGCCAAGGAAGGCTTCCCGAAGAAATTGACACCTCAGTTTTGCCTTAGAGGGTGACAGCCAGCCAGACAAGACGAGTTAGTAATAGTGTCTCTTTTTTTTTTTTTTTAATTTTATTTATTTATTTGAGAGCGACAGACACAGA
This sequence comes from Jaculus jaculus, assembly GCF_020740685.1. NCBI lineage: Eukaryota > Metazoa > Chordata > Mammalia > Rodentia > Dipodidae > Jaculus > Jaculus jaculus. The sequence goes on along the minus strand of NC_059109.1, from coordinate 122,223,944 downwards.
GAGAAAGACAGATAGAAGGAGAGAGAGAGAATGGGCGCGCCAGGGCTTCCAGCCTCTGCAAACGAACTCCAGACGCGTGAGCCCCCTTGTGCATCTGGCTAACGTGGGACCTGGGGAACCGAGCCTCGAACCGGGGTCCTTAGGCTTCACAGGCAAGTGCTTAACCGCTAAGCCATCTCTCCAACCCAGTAATAGTGTCTCTTACACTAACCTCATCTTATTGAGTATTTCAACTTCACAGAGCGAGTACAACTAGTAAACATTTCCAAACGAGTCATCTCAGCTTGGTAAGGTCAGGTGTGACCTATCCAGGATCACACTGCAAGCAGGTAAGGTAGGAGAAGCAGGAGTCTGAGTCACGAGGTCCAGACCGTGCTCCAGGCATAGCACACAAGCAGTGAGCCACTCCCGAGCCCCGCGATGGGTGCTTTAAGTGAGTCAGCTTACCAAGGCTTCTGGGTAATATCTCAAGGTCGATCTTCTGACTCTCATTTTCCAGTAGGGGAAACTGAGCCTTGGGGGGTTATTACAAAGCTCATCCAAAGTCATATAGCAGTTCAGTGGCAGAACAGGCACAGGAACCAGAGAGTGATGATCCTGTCCAATCCTGTCTCTCCTGCCATTTCACCCACCCATCTCATCACCCCACACCCAGCATTCCAAGGACATTCAGCACACTTTGGTCTGGGTTCCTGTTTTTTTTTTTTCCTTCACCATGGCTGTGGCTGGGTGGATGTGACAGTCCTACGAGACACAGCCAATGCAGGATCTTTTATGCCTGAGTTTTATGTACCTATCTGGCATTTGACATCTGAGGAGCAACCACAGCAAGAATCATCTTCCCAAGTACACACACTCAGTCCATGGTGAAGTGGGCATCTGACTTCAGTCAACACCAAGAAATGCCTGAGTTATAGAGGCAACAAATGAAATTGCTTTAAAAAAAATTGCAAAGCAAATCTCTACAATACCATACTAAGCCTTCCTCTCATTTCTGTCACATTCTATCATTGCAAAGTATTTTGCAAGCCTTTAAAGACAGAAAACCAGGGGTCGAGGTTAAGAGCGCTGCCCAAGGTCACACAGCTAGACTTTAATTCTCTGCACAGCCAGAGTGCACCACGGCCCCCTTTCTCTCTCTGTAAAAAGTAGATTGTGCACACAGGCCAAATGTTTCTACCACATGCTGTCCTAATAGACAGTGTCAGGCCCTGAGAGGCATCAAGGGCTAACGAGACTACAGTTGTGAATTCATTCCTCGTTGGCTTTGTTGGATACCAGCCTTTCTGATGACTAGCTTTGTAATTGTGGCTACATTACTTCCTTATTCTGACATCTCTATAAAGCGGTAACAACACTAGGCTACAAGTGTATGATAACTGATGCACCTCTCAGAATCCCAGAAGGAAATAGAGCTTGCTCAATGGAAAAGTTTAATAAAGGTGTGATTTGAATTAAAGAATGCCACCAACAGGGCAAGGTGGAGTACCTTGCAGCTAGAGATAGCAAAGAACTTTTCCTAGTACTAGGGCTGTGAAAGTGAGAGGGTGAGTGTAAGGCTAGAGGGTCACTGTTAGGACAGACAGGACAGTGAGCCCACTCTCACACGGCAGTGAAGGACTTAGAAGGATATAAGTCTTAACCTCCTGCTGGCCTTTGAACTTCTGCTTCTGCTCCTATTTGAACAAATGTCTGAGAGACACAGAAGGGCATGGAGGTCTTCATTGCAATTTATGTGATCACATGGAACAAAGAAGATATCAGCCATGAATACCTTCGTGTGTGTGTGCTGTATGTGTGTGTGTGTGTGTGTGTGTGTGTGTGTGTATACATTAATAAGTATGCAGGCACACATGCATGTAGACTTTGATAGAGGCCAGAGGCCAACGTCAGGTGTCATCTTTAGTAATGCCATCCATCTTCTTTGAGACAGGGTCTCTCATTGGCCTGGAGATCACTAAGGGGGCTAGATTGGCTGGCCAGAGCATTCTTTAAAACATTTTTTTTTATTATTCATTTGAGAGTGAAAGACAGAGAGAAAGAGGCAGAGAGAGAGAGAGAATAGGCATGCCAGGGCTTCCAGCCACTGCTAACGAACTCCAGACACGTGTGCCCTCTTGTGCATCTGGCTAACGTGGGTCCTGAGGAATCGAGCCTTGAACTGGGGTCCTTAGGCTTCATAGACAAGTGCTTAACTGCTAAGCCATCTCTCCAGCCCAGGTCAGAGCATTCTTAAACTTTTCCTGTCTCTGCCTGACCAGCACAAGGATTATAGGCATGCCACCATGCCCGTCATTTGACATGGGTACTGGAGATCAAATTCAGGTCCTTATGCTTGCAAGGCAAACCTACTTTACCAACTGAGCCATCTCCTCAGCCCATGAATACCTGGTTAAAGTGTTATCAGTGTAGGGTAGCGCATAGTTAAACCATATGAATTGTGCAGTCTACTCCAGTGAAGTTAAATTCCTGTGGATTCCTGGAAGGACAGAGAGAAAAGGGGGAGAGAGAGAGAGAAAGGGAGAAAGAGGCTACCTATTCTTCATTCCTTTGCCCTGGTCTCCACCCCAGCTCCCAGGTTCTTCAAAGAGCTAACTGCTCTAGCTAGTAGAATCCTTTCTCCACAATTGGATCTTGACAACTCATTAAAATGACTCCATTTGGATAATGAGCTAAACGGGGCCAGCCCTGTCTGGGCCTCTGGAGGCTGTGATCTGTTGCTGTGTGTGAACCATCCTGCTGGCGGGTTTGTTTGCACACCCGAAAAAAATGTATTAGCCACTTGAGTCTGTTATAAATTATCAGCCTGGAAATAAATATCGTATCTGGGTCCCCTGTAAGTAACAGATGCAGAAGTGCAGAGTGAGATAAATGCACTTTGGATGTGAACCTCTTCCCCATTGCTCACAGACAGATGGAGGCAGGCCCGGTGGTGGTTTGCAGTCCATCTGCAAGCTGTGTAGGTGGGACTTAAATGAACTGAAAGTTCTTTTAAGGTTAGGAAGTTTTCTGTACTAGCTCTTGGCAAATCCCCAGAGATCCAATTGAGTAGTACATTTCCTTTTATCTTCTTTGCTGAGGACTCTCCCGGTTTGGATGTTTTTCTCTTTGGGGACTGTGTGGGTTTCTGGAGTCCAGATTATCTTTGTGCTCAGATGCATGGAGCCAGGCATCTGGCATTCATGGTTTCTCTCCCTCTCTCTCTCTCTCTCTCTCTCTCTCTCTCTCTCTCTCTCTCTCTCTCTGTGTGTGTGTGTGTGTGCTTTAACCAGGGAAGGCCCTGGTAGACTCTTCCACACTGAGGGCACAGTTATGAGCAAGACACATTCCAGCCCTGCCCTGGTGAAGCTCCCATTCCATGGGGGTGGGCAACAGGCATGGAGAACAGTATGCTAGGTTGCTATCCCGACTCGTGCCTTGAAGAAAAGACAAAGGAAGGGGACAGAAGCAGTGTGATCAGATAAGAATTGTCTGGTACAGTGACTGGTAAGAGAGCAGAAGGCTGGAGGGAGTAGAGGAAACTACTCCGTGATGTGGAGATGAGAGTGACAGGCACCAGGAGAATTCTATGCTAAGGTCTGTGGGCAGGAATTTGACCACTGCCCCTAAAGAAGAGAAATAAGCTCTTGAGCCATGGGGGCCATTTGTGGGAAGTCTAGAAAGGCTGCTGGAGGCATAAAGTGGGAATACAGAGATCTTGAGAGGCCCAAACTAGGCTTAATTAAGAAGCAAATTAAACCACCACCTTCTTGGAGAACATTCCTCGGGCCTTTTGGCTGAGTCAGTATCCATGGATGCTCTACAGACCTTCTCCTTGGAGGGTTTCATCCCACTTTGTTGATGTCTACAAGTCACTTCAAAGCAGAACCCACATCTATCTGGTCCATTTTGGTATTTCCATGGTCTTGTGCATAATAAAAGGCACTCCTTTAATATTTGTTGATTGAATATAAAATGGCTGAGTAAATAAAATGAAAGCATAAAATAGTGAGCCCTAACAAATCTGACCTCACAATTGGAATGTGAATGTCTTGCTCAGAATTTCATCCCATTGACCTTTAAGCACATTAGAAGCCTATAACCCATGGTTTCACCCAGGCTTATTCTTCCCATCTATGCATTGACGGGGTGCCCAACATTACCTCAAAGGCATGCTCATGAATGTATTCAGCTAACCAGCCTTTGCGCTGGGTGCCATGCCTCGTGGCACAGGTGGAGAGAGGTATAAAAATACTCAGAGCAACACATGTGCCTGCATTTGCTGGGCATATGGGAAGCCTTGCTGGATCTCTCAGAAGGAAGGAGTCTCAGGAGGGAGGAGTTGCCCCCATATCGCAGCTTAAAGAGCTGACTGTAGAAAGCTCCTAAGTCTAAGTCTTCCAGCCAGCCTGTGCTGCCCTGTCTATCTTAACTTGGAGAAGTGTTCCTACCTCTTCTGTCTCAGAGGACAGTTCGGTTGCTACTAACCATGGAGATCTCATCATCCTTACATCCCCCAAAGGACTGCTAGACACTGTAGTCATGATAGGTTCTTCATAAATGCTTACCAGTAAACAGGAGTGTGACTATAGCAAAGACATACATATTAAAGCTTAAGATTGTGCCTGCCACATACTCATATATTAGCTCATTTAATCTTCATAGCAATACTATGATTTAAATAGCCTTATCCCCATTTTATAGGAAACAAATCTATGTATTAGCCCAAAGTGGTTAAATAACTTTCCCTAAATGGCACAGCCTAGAAGGGGCAGAGCTAGAATTCAAACACAGGAAACTGAATTGGTCTACATACATACGATGCCATGCTATGATATCTTTCTGGTTGGTTTGCATTTGGTACTTACTGTGAGCCTCACACTATGCAAGAATCTGTGGGAAATTGCTTCAAACTAAGGAGGCAGTGTTTGTCTACTGTCTTCACAAAGTAGATAGAACCACCCATGCAAACAGTTTAGTGCCAATAATAATACTGTGGTGAGTCTAACCATGTAAGTTATGCATTTGCATTGCTGTGAGCAAATATCTTAGAAAGCAACTAAAAAAAAAAGAAAGAAAGATTTGGACTGCTAAGTTGACTTAGCAGTTAAGCCAGACACACAAGATGACACTAGCAGTCAAGATCACACACAAGCACAAGGTGGCACAAACATCTGGAGTTTGTAGTGGCTGGAAGCTCTTGTGGCCAATTCTCTCTCCCTCTCTCTCTGTCTCTCTCATACTAAAAGAAAAAAGTCATTCTGTTGGGCTTGCCTCAATTTTTTTTTTTAAAGAAATATTGACTCTAGTTCATAGTTACAGAGGTGTCAGTCTGTGATATCAGGGAGAGTTTTGCCAAAAAGAGCAGTTCCCTTCATAGCCAAGAAACAATGGAAAGGGGCTATGGAACAGGCTAGAACAAGACAGAACCCCAAGGGCATACCCTCAGGGAGCTATTTCCTCCAATCTGTCTTACCTCCTGTCTTTCACCATCTACCAATAATGCCATCATATTATGAACCCATGGAGGATCCTTACGTCAGAGACCTCATGATCTAAGTGTTTCTAGAAAGGCCCTCACAAACACACCTGCAGGTGTGAGTCACTAACTCCTCTCTGGTTCCCTTAATTCGATCCAGTTGACTAACCATGACACTGACAGCTCTGGTCATGATGTTGGTTGTGGGTCAGTGATAACTGGTACCCTAGATAGACTATGGCCAGCAATCAGAACCTGTCAAAATGTATCAGATAAATGAAAGGCTAAGATCAAGGAGCGCACAAGGGCATCGGACACTCAGTCTTTGATCCAGGACCTCAGAGATGACGACACACTTACAGCAAAAGCTACATCAATGGCAATTCTGGTTTATTTCTTAAAGGAGACCTTGAGACAACTCTTTTCCTGACAATGTTTAAGACTAAAATAAGGGCTGGGGAGTTGGTACAACAACTAAAGGTACTTGCTTAGAAGTCTGGCAGCCCAAGTTCAAGTCCCAAACATCCGCATAAAGCTGGATGTAAAGTGGCCCATATGTGTGTGTCTGAGATCCCAGCACACCTGTCAGGATGAGGAGGCAGAGCCAGGTGAATCCATAAGGTCACAGGCCAGCTAGATTGGCACATAAACAGCAGCAAAAATAGTATTACAAAGAAGATGAAAAGAAAGGAAAAACCATCGCAAGATTGTTGTTAGACGGTTACATGCATGCCATGACATGCACTTACCCCCTTACACATCATATACATACATACACATATACATATGTACATACATACATACTTACATTTATTTTTAAAAGAACAAAATAAGTATCTATCAAACTTAGAATTTATTTTGTCCATGGACAGTTACCTCTAAAGTTAACCCTAACCCTACTTCAGATCAAACAATCTCTCCTCATTCATAAGCTCTACAGTCAGGATCTGTGAGGTTTGTATTTTTTTGCATGTGTATTTGTGTGTGTGGTATGTAGGCATGTGTGTATGTATGAGTATATACATATGGGTTCATGTGTGGCCATGTACATATGGACACAAGAGGTCAATGCGGAGTATCTCCCTCTACTGCTCTTCCCATTTGTTCAAGACGGGGTCTCTCGCTGTCCACAGAGCCTACTAATTCAGCTACACCGGCTGTCCATGTTGCCCAAGAGATCCGCTCCTCTGCACCCACCCAGTGCTGGGAGTACAGGTGTGCACAGCCACACCCAGCTTTTACGTGAGGGCTGGGGTTCGGACTCACGCCCTCATGAGTGTACAGCAAGCACTTTACTGGCTGATCCAACTCTGCAGCCCCAGCATCTGTGTTTTTAAGAAGTGTATCCATGTATTCACTACATACTAACTGCTAAGTGCAGTGTATTCTGTACTTAAGGCAGATCTGTCAGTCTCTGAACTTAAACTTCTATCCCACACGTTACCCCTGTGGAAAAAGCAAGTATGCACCCCATGTATTTCACTCCCAAACAAAAGACAAAGTCACCTTTGGCCTCTTCCCTGATGGCTAGGGTTAGGGGCCACCAGGGTATCCCACATCAGAACCCAGTGAGGCTTACAGGAGCACTCAGAAATGCACTGGGGGGATTAGAAACTGGTCTCTGAGTCAGTAAGTAGCTTATGGGTCTCTCCAAGCTCATACCTCCACAAGGTCCTCTCTGTACCGAGAACTTTCATATTGTCAGAGAAGCACTATGGAATCCTTCCCATTTTCTTTCTTTCTTTCTTTCTTTCTTTCTTTCTTTCTTTCTTTCTTTCTTTCTTTCTTTCTTTCTTTCTTTCTTTCTTTTAAGAAAGAGAGAATTGGTGCACCAGGGCCACAACCCTAGTGGGCATGTGCGATCTTGCACCTGCCTCACCCCCCTTTGTGCGTCTGGCCTACGCGGGATCTGGAGAGTCGAACATGAGTCCTTAGGCTTCGCAGGCAAGCACCTTAACCGCTAAGCCATCTCTCCAGCCCCATCCTTCCTATTTTCATTCTCTAACTGCTACTAATGCTGTCAGCAACAGAATAGTCTTCTTCTGTTATCTGCTTTGTGTGCTCCCTTCCAGGAGCTGTTACTGTGGTCTGAATATAATCCCAGCTTCAGAAAGGCTTGTCAATGGTTCAGAGTCTCTAATAAACCTGAAAACTTCTTCTTCCCCATGTTTTGCTTGGGCGAGCCTAAGGGGTGCATACCTGGTGCCCACAGTGGCAGCAGTTGCACAGCAAGCCTGTGTGGACCCTTCTCAAGTAGCCATCAGAGTAGCTAACCGTTTGTGAGTGACTAAATGTTCTACACGCATCATCAGAGCTGATCTCCACTTTGCTGGGGGATGCCCAATACTATTCCTTTCTTATTTTCACAAGGAAACAAAAGTTGGATGGAGATACGCATTAATATTGAACTGTTTGCACGTTTCACCTGGAGACCCTTTACTGTGTTATCTTTCTGTTATCCAGGGGTACCATCGACCTCGACACTACATTGCAACTCAAGGTAAGTGCCCTGGAGATACTTCAAGTACCCCAAGGAAGAGAGCTTCCTGAGACGACACTGCAAGGCTTGCTACCCGCCCCTCTCTATCTGTTATTCCAACACTTTCTTTCTACTAAAGGGCCTGGCTCTCCCTGAAGCAAGGGAATGAATTTCCACTGGCAAAGACAGAGAGGGAAGGTGGGAAAGCACAAAGATGTCCTTGAGAAGCAAGGAGGTGACAAGTTTGGCTTAGAAGGAAGAATTGTCACTAGGAAATATTAAGAGAAAAGGGACCAGAGAGAACAGAAACCTCAGCAGGCGCTACCCAACAGAGCTGGAGCTGGGGTGCCCTTCTCTCCTTAAAATGTGCATATCTATGAGAGAGGAACCGGGGAGGCTTCTCCCTTCAGTGGACACATGTCCACAACGGGGAGCTGAAGTGCCTTCCTCTTTGATGGGCGCATGCCCATGAGAGAGGAGAGAGGGTGTCTTCTCCCCTCAGTGAGTACATTCCCACAGGAAAGGCCCAGCCCACTGCTTTAGAAGTAGCCAGGCACATGCTGTTCACGGCCTTAGAATGATCATGCCTTTCAAATCCTTCTGAGATAAAATCCTGCAGATAATTATACATGTGGACAGTGGCATATATAAAAGAACATTCTTTACAATGTTATCTATAATAGGAAAAGGCTGAAAAATCTGAACTGTCCAATAATAGGCAGGTTGGTCAAATAAAGTATGGTGTCTCCATGTTATAAAAAAAAAACAAAAAACCAACTCTGCAGCTATGAAAAATGTCATGTGTGGAAGGATTTTTAAGGGCATCAAAAATATTTATACTAGATCTGATGGTTATTGCAGTAATATCCGTGCATATGCACATAAACATAGAAAAGTGGAATTCAACTTTTTATATCAAAAGCATGAATGACTTCTGTAATTTTAAAAATGATGAAGACCCAGGACATTAAAAGAGTCATTTCCTAGGAAATTGCTGTGGATCATCAGATCCTATCTCCCATTCCTTGCCTCTTTCTCCATTTTCTCTTTTACTTTATCGTTCCTTTCCTGTCCACGCTCCAGATGAACGCCTAGTGAGTTTGTCAAGCTCAGAACTCCACGCGTCCTGCTTCTGCTTTCTGCAGCTCCACCCCCCTCACTCCTCTTGGAAACTTCCTTGGCCACAGCCCAAAATGTGCTCAAGGAGGGGATGGCTCAGGGGAAGTGGAGCTACTAAGCTGAGCAAGAAAACCGCACACGACACAGGAGGAAAGGGTGCTATAGACCACATGAGCCTTTGGAATGCGGCTCTTCCTATCTGCACTCTGATCTGACTCACATAAGTCTCGGCTACTTAGTGCCCTACTGAGGATCCTCTGGTCTCACTCCTGCCAGCCTGTGTGGAACCTTGATTAAACAGCCAAGAGGGACAAACCTCTAGGCTGCATCTACTGTCTCTAACCCCACCACCTTCTGTTGGCAGGCCCAATGCAGGAGACGGTAAAAGATTTCTGGAGAATGATCTGGCAGGAGAACTCAGCCAGCATCGTCATGGTCACAAACCTCGTGGAGGTGGGCAGGGTAAGTCTCTCCTGTGGCCATCTGGGCAGAGGGTGGCAGATGTGTGCTCTGGCATGCCTATTCCCTGTGTTGTGCCATGTGCCCACCTAGTCAGTGGTTCACTCTCCAAGCAGCCTCGGGGGATGGGAGACAACATCCCTCCTATTTCACATGCGAGCAGTGTCTTTTCTCCTCGAGTCCTCGTCCCTTTGTCCTCCCTCGCTCTCTGTCAGCGCCATCTCATATATTTTGAGGAAATTAAAACCGTGGGACGTGGGCTCCCTCATCGCTGTGTCACAGATCTTACTATATCTACAGCCATCTTTGCATCCTTTCCCTCGGTGGTCAGGTCCAGCCATAAGAAAAGGGATGTTTTGGTTGACCCCATATGGTCAAATATTGAACATTTCTTAAGATTCAGGCCAGTATGATAGGAGCTGAGTTTCTGCCCTTTTGAGGGTCAGCCTTGTGCCATGAATCTCAGATCCTGCTCAAGGTGGGTTTTTTGTTTTTTTTTTTTTAATGTTTTGTTTTGTTTTTATGCCTCCCTTTCACTTGAGAAATAAGTTTCTTCCTCATGCTAGATTGTTCCTCTTAGCATACAGAGATATTCAGTACCTTCTTTCTCAAAAAGACAAAAAAGAAAGTCCACAAAAATGTCTCTCCTGCCCCCACTTTTTGGCTGAACTTGAAATCCTCACACAAGGCTCGGTTCCCACGCTCAGATCTCTTCCACCCATGCCAGCACGGCTGGCTCTTCACGCCATCAGCAGCCATGTTGTCAACAGCGCTCACGACCTTCATGTTGACAAGCCAGCCGCCACCTCTCTCTTCTCACCTGCTCCATATCTCAGTGGCATCTCACTCTCTGCCTCCTGTTCTTCCTCCCCTCACCTCCAAACCTCCCATTCTTCAGGGCCGAGGCCTTGGTCTCCCTCTCTGTGCTCTACAGTCTCTGTCCTGAGGTGGTCTTAAGTAGGGCTCACACGTGGGACTGCTATTCCCAGCTTGGTTTTGCCCTCTTCTTTAACTGTGGCTGTTATGTGGGTAGGCTGGCTTCAGAGGTCAAAGGCAGATATACAAACACCTGGATCCAAATAGTTCTCTGTATATGATCTAACTCAAGTATGGGCAGGTAAGTTTTTATGGATAAACCATAAAGATAAAGTGCCCTGGCCAGGGGAAAGGAGAAGTTGTGCAGCTGGGCACAATGACAATGTATTAAAGTGATAAGGATATCTCATGGCCTATTATGGAATCAGGACCTGGTTAGACTTTATCCCTGTGTTCCACCTTACCTGGTACATTCCCCAGTTTTACAGGGGAGTACATGGATGGAGAATAACCACCCTGAAGTCACTCAGCCAGCAATCTGGCAGCTGACTCTCCTTTTACTGCTCTTGACTCCTCTGTTCAGACTGCTCCCCCAGGGACTCAGGCTCGGGCTGCCTCTCCAGTGGATAAAAAGACCAGCTCAGAATTTGAGAACCCCAGCCTGGCCCACAGCACATACTACATTGGAAATAGATACCCTTGATGGATAGACCACAAACTGAAATTGGATTTGGGAAGGAGAGCAGTCTCTTAGTAGAACTCCAGCTAGTGGCCAGACACATATAACTGCATTAAATTTATTTCACAATAATTATACAACGCAATGTTCCCAATTATGATTTGGATAGCACGGGTTTGCATCCAGGCTCCAGCCCTTGCTAAAAGTTGACTTTGAGCAGTTTTCTTGACTCCCCCAAGTTTAGATCCTCATCTATATAATGTGGGCACTCGGAATATCTAAGGTCATGTTAATAAATAATTTCAAAATAATGCAGGTAAATTATTGATAGAACACTTATTAGACAGTATTAGACAAAGATAGTGTCAGCCACCATTATGTGAAAAAGTCTGAGGTGAACAGAAATGTCAGCATTTTCTAGAATCTTCCTAGCTATGAATGATAGAGTCAATGGATCCATTTGCCTCCAAGCTCCGGGGCGTTTAATGTGTTTCCCTAAGTGGGTTCCATGGGATGCTGCTAGTCTGCAAGATGCCTGATGAGCAGAGGGTTCCACGGTTAAATATGTTTTGGAAATGCTGTATCCTCTGCCCCTGCTAGAGAGGTCTACATTAGCACAGCCCACTGGAGGAGCCCAGCAGTCCTGCAGCAAAGCCACCTGTTTAACTTTGTTGATGCAGCATTTCCCAAACTCATTTGACCACAAAACCTTTTCTGTTTGTTTGTGTTTTTTTTTTCCTTTTTGTTTCTTTTGTTTTGTTTTGTTTTGTTTTTACCTAACACCTATTAGCACCCAGCGGAACACACTATGGGAAATGCCACGCTAGGCCGTGCCGCGTCCCCCGGAATGGTAATAATGCTTTTGTTCTTTTAAGGGGGAAAACCATGATCTTGCTCTTTTTTTCCCCCTCTGTGGAGTGTGACGTAGAGTCAAATGTGGGAATAATTCACTGGTATCATCAGTACCCACTGGCAGGGCAAAGACCAGTCGCAGATCTTCCCTTGCACCCAGGACTTTCCATCCTTTTTCCCAACTAAGAGCCTTTCTCCTTCCAGTCCCCTGATGACCACATCAGTAAGGGCCCCCCCTCCCAAAACCACTTCTGCTCTCACTGCCTCACTGTTTCCCACCTTTCTCATCTTTGCTCAGCTGATAGGGCAGAAAGGGAATGAGCCATCAAACCTCTGAACCTCAGTACTCTTTCTCATCTACCAAATGGGACTAATAAACCTCCCATCTTTACCTACTTCTTTCTGGTTGCTAATATACCGATGCATTGGAAAATGATAAGGAGCTTTGGAAAAGAAGGTACTACTGTTACTTCGAACAGCCCCAATGTGTCCAGCAGTGAGCTTGCCCCCCCCCACCCCCGTGAAATTTGATGATCCTTGACCAGCTGAGCACCTGGTGCACTCAAATGCCACCAAAGTCACCCTTGGGTTTATTTGAAAGGGACAAGCAAATGGGGTAGCTTCCCTCACTTATCCGCCTGCTCATGCATCCTTGTCTCTATGCTTTCCCTGTCTCGCACTTGGCCACAGGTGAAGTGTGTGCGATACTGGCCAGATGACACTGAGGTCTATGGAGATATTAAAGTCGCCCTGATTGAAACAGAACCCCTGGCAGAATATGTCATCCGCACCTTCACAGTACAAAAGGTAGGTTGCCCTTGCCTGTGGGAAGCCTGTTGGCCTGGCCAAGCCAAGCCAGCCAGCTTGTGTCTTCATCCAGGCAGGTGGAAACCAAAAGTCGGGTTTGTGCCTCCACTACCCCCCAGCCCCACTACACACACACCTGGTGTTACAGGCAGATCAGCAGTCAGGTCACAGTTTCATCCTGCTGCAATGGAGCCTACAGCTAGTGGGACAGAATAACAGACAAATGGACAATTCAAAGGATTAAGCCATCTTGTGATGCAGAACCATACAGGCAAAGGGTAGGGATAAAGCTCCACAGAAATATGGGATAATTCGAAAGCCCTTCCCCCAGAGGAGGAGGTATTTGGGCAGAGAAATAAATGATAAGGTTCTATAATAATGATAAGGAAAGGACAGAATTAACAGTATCTCTATATAGAAGGGTAAGAAAGCTGCAAACGGAAAAATTACCTCAATATATCCCACTCAGGTGGTTATCTATCATCAAGGGGTGATACTTGTCACTGGTGACATTAGGGGTCATTACAACTTGGGAGGGAGGGAGTTTTTACTGGCACCTAGTGGGTGGAGGTCAGGGATACTGCTAACTAATCTATAATACACAGCATAGCACAGGACCCCATGACAAAGTATTGCCTAGCCCAACACACCAAGCCTACAGCCAATAGTATCTAGGTTGAGCAATACTGGTCTAGGCATTAAAAGCAGGCCAGGGTTTCAGGAGCCTGATGAGCAAAAAATGAAATCACACATAATCATCATTACTACCTGTTGGTTTCAACTATTATATGGTCATGATTACTATATCATCACCTTTACCCAGGGCTTTCTGGACTTATAATGAGGTTGAATCCCAATAAACCCATTGTAAAAAATGAAAATATCAGTTGACAATTCATTTACTATGCCTAACATATTGAACCTCATAGCAGAGCAACACAGTAAACCCAGTATCTTGTGCTGTTGATCTTCATCATGGTGTGACTACATGAGATCTGTGGCTTGAGGTGTCACTTTTCACTAGCTTGGGAACAGATCAAAATTCAAAGTAAAATCTCTACTACAGGTCTAGGGATATGGCTCAATGGGTAAAAGCACTTAGTGTGAAAGCATGATGACATGAGTTCAAGTCCCCAGAACCAACATAAAGCCAAATGCAATGGCAAGTGTCTCAGCCTTCCTATGCTAACATGGGAGGCAGAGGCAGGAGAATTCCCAGAGGTCCACAGGCCATAGAGCCTGGCATATACAGTGGGAAACAATAAGAGACCATGTCTCAGATAAGGTAGGAGGCAAAGGCTGACATCAGAGGTGGCTCTCTGTCCTCCATGCCTGCACCAGGACATATGCATGCCTCCCTACCACACACACCATAACACACCTGAGGACCCACACAAGGATAATAATATTTCTCCTGGCCACATCCCTGTTTGTGCCATCATAAAGTCAAATCCCACCAAGGCAAGAATATCTGTGTTATGACAATTAACATTTCCAGAGCACTTTCTATATGCCAGGTGCTTTCTTAAGTGTCTAGGATATATGAACTTACTTGAATCCTGTTGGGTAGGTGCACATAACCCCAATACACATACTCCTCAACCTCTCCTCCCCAGAGCAGCCATGAGGGTGTGCAGTTCTTGAAACTGTGAGTGTAATGATGTCCTTCTCTTTCTGAGAAGTAGCTGCACAGCCTCCCTGAAGTACCCTGTCCCTTGACAGAAAATCAAGGTTTGGCCTGGGCTGTCTACCCACCCCCATCAGGCCCAGTCCTGTCCTCAAGCTCTTACCCATGCTGCCCTTCTACCCCGATTTCCTCCAGCTCTTCAGAGGGGTGGCACCCGAGCCTCAATGGCATGATGACAGGTGCAGACCACGGGAGTCAAATCGTCACCTTACACCTTGCTTGGTCTCCATTTCCTCATCTGTCACATGGGAATGACAATAGGAAGACTGCTGGGAGAATTAAGTGAATAGACACACTGATGTGTCCAAAAGTGTGACCAGCACGTGCACCAACACTTAATAAGTGCTGGCTGCTATTTCAGTGATTCATGTTTCCAGATTCAGGTTAAGCACTCCCTCCATCATGAATTCTTCTCTGATTTCCCCTCTCTCCGGACCACATAAGTGAACATTTGGCAGACTCTAGTAAAGTCATACACGTAGGCATCTCCATCCCCATCCAGGCTACTGAGCTGCTCACGGATAGTAGCTCTGACTTTTTTGGCCTCTCCTTTGTACTTAGCATGACTCTAGGAACACATACACCTTGGAGGCTATTTCCCGACAGCATGGACAATGAAATAGGCTCTTCCTTGCCAATGGTCTCTGAATGTCTTCAGGAGATGTCTAAGTAGACAACGATGGGCATGGGAAACAGCGGAAGGAACGGTGCCATTGCCACAGGGTGCTCAGGAAACCACCCCTGACCTGGAAAGAGAGAAGAAACCAACCTGCTGTCAGCCCCACTGCCTCTCCCCGTCTTATAATTCTAAATAATAATGTAATTATAAAAAGTCTGCTGAATTTTTTTAAACCCAAGATCAATGCGGACTCTCATGAACAAGGCTGTAAATCTGGGAACTAACAAATCTCAGCACCCAGAAGGCCCTTCAAGCACTTGGAATGGTGCCATCATTTCTTCTGGTTCCTTCTTTTAATATACACTGATATGAGATGTTTTTCACAGAGGGTGCCCAGGTGTCAAGCATTGGGTGTGGTTTCACCATCTCGGAGACACAAATTACCAATTAGTACATTGAAGAAGTCCTGGTTTCATATTTTCTGAATGCAACTGATTACAAAGTCATTATATGCAGTCACACCATGAACCCAGTAAGGGTCTTGTCCTGCCTGAATAGCAGGGAGGCCCGTCCCTCAATGCAGCAGCTGCCACACTCCCCTGCAGAGCTGACCATGTATGTGAGGGCAACAGCTAGAGGAACAGAGACCCATTCTCTCCTCAGAAAGGCTACCATGAAATCCGGGAGCTCCGCCTCTTTCACTTCACCAGCTGGCCTGATCATGGTGTACCCTGCTATGCCACTGGCCTCCTAGGCTTCATCCGCCAGGTCAAGTTCCTCAACCCTCCAGAAGCTGGGCCTATTGTGGTACATTGCAGGTGAGTTACAGCTCTCCCCAGCCCCCCAGCCAGGATCGGCTCTCCTGGCCGGGTGGGGGGCACTGTCTTGTCCAGTAGTCTCGACTATTTGCCTTAAAACTCTTCTGCCTTTGACCCAGATCCCAGTCTCCTTCTGACAAGAGCAAGAACAATAACAACAGTGGTCATTGTTGTTGCGTGGAGATGTAGGCTGGGTTCGCTAGCACCTGCTATGCCTGCCATGTATGCTTGCCCACCTATTTTAGTTCTCATCCAATATTCACAGTATTATAACTATCACTGCTGCTTTACAAATGAACGAACTGAGTCACAGAGCTGGTAGGCAGATGTAAGAAGTGAGGAACTGGGATAGTTAACTTTTCTCCAGACACTCGCCCACTGCTTCTTAATGTGGAAGTGTGATGTCTTGGTGCAAGCATGCCTCTCTTCATTTCTATTATTTTTAAAACCAATTACTGGCCTTCAGGGTCCTTAACAGAGAACAAATGGGCAGCATCAGTTTTCCCTTATTACAAAGAAGAAATATTTTCAGCTTTGACCTACAAAGTCACATTGAGCATTGAATCCTCCTAAGTGGAGATGAAGGATCATGTCAAGGGCATTGAGAATTGGCAGAAAGTAAATGTCCAGACCTAAGGGCCATACAGTCCCTGTCTCCCTCCTTTCCAATGTCCTTCATTTCCACTGTGACCTTGGACTCAACCCAGCTGCTCACACCCTGCGTGCTCCAATGCTCAGACCATCCTGTCCTGCCCTGGCAGTGTCCACATCAGTCAAAGGACAAGGAAAAACTGAAAGATATAACATTCTCAGAGCCACTTCCTCCCTCAGCATGCATTTGTTATCTCCACAATAGTAGATACACAGCCCCATTTCATAGGTGAGGCATTTAAGGGTTTGGCAGAACCCCCTGGGCTCTCTGAGCATTCTGTATGATTCTCTGGTTTGCATCTTGTAGCAGGCCACAAGCAATAGCACATTAGTGTCCTGACTTCTTATCACACAAGCAGCAGCCAGAGCAGACAAAGAGGAGGAAGGAGGACAATGGGAAGTGTTTACCAGGCTGGCCACTGTGTGAAGCACTATGCAAGATACCTGCACCTGTATCTCCACAACAAGTCACTCTAATGCACCTGAGCAGAGTGGTACATACTCCTGGGGCTATTGTAGTTTGGCTAATGTATAGTAAGTGCCTGACAGAATTCTTGACAAAGTAAGCACTTAAAACTACCACTCCTCCTTGCCTCTTAGTGTTATTCCCCTACAGAATTCTTGACAAAGTAAGCATGCAAAACCACCACTCCTCCTTGCCTCTTCAAGTTGTACCCCTCCCCAGGCAAAGCTTAACAAATCCTTTAGGACAAGAAACTTGTCTTACTCATCTTCATATCCTCCCACTCCTAATCCCAGCACCTAGCACACCATAGATGCTCAATAAATATTTTTGAAATACAAGTAGCCACTATTTGTTGATAAATTACCATGCAGCCAGACATGGGTCTAAGCAATTTCCATGCATTATGCTCTTAAAATGTAATTTTGTACAATTGATATATATTATACTATTAATGCTGAGGTATATTATGAGCTTCATTTTTATGAATAAACTCAAGTAGTAAAACCTCGAATGATTAAGTCATATACCCAAGGTCACACTGGTAGTAAGTATCAGAGCCAAGACTTAATTTCAAGGGTCTCTCCAGATATCATGTGTTTAATTACTATTTGATTCTGGGGGAAAAAGAAATGCAGCTCAGTTCTTTCAAATACCCTGCCAGGAGACATGTTATAGAAAACTGAGACTCACAGACACCAGACAACTTATTCACTGATGGTAGAACCGAGATTCAAAAGCCAAGGGGAGCTGGGTCTTTCTCCCAAGACATGTTTAGGATGAGTCTTTGGAGAACCAATTAACAAATAGCTCTTTGTATGCTTTCTGGACACTGACACTCATCCTGTTCAGTCCAAAGGGACTTGGAGTACGATGAGGGGACAGGTGTTCTGATTCAAGGATGAGTCAGGCCCCACTCAGTTTAAACCCTCGTGTTTTATCACTTATGAAGACTGCTTCCTGGGTGTTGGCTTTCCAGATCTTTGGGATGATGATCCCTACTGGCCTGTGCTCCTTGGATTTATCAGTACTGCTTAACATCTTGTCCTGTCTCTCCTCCTCATTGCATTTTCTTTGATTTCCACGTTGTTAGACAGTCATTCATTTTCTTGGGGGAGATAATGTGTGAAAAAGTAGCCAAAGCAAGCCTCCCTGACTGTCTGAACTGCCTTACCTTTCAGAACGTGCACAATGAAGGAATGTGTTCTATTTGTCTCTGGCTTGGCGCCATTGTTTTAGAACCCAGCACTAATGTGGGAAGAGTTGGCAGTGCCCCAGAGAATCTCATAGATTCTTCTAGCTATATTGTTGCGTGTCTGAAATTCTTCTGCCAAAGCCACCACTGATCAGAAATTGAAGTTTGTTAGGAAATCCTAAGCCTGATAAGAGTCTCAGGGCTAGCAGCTGCTGTAGTTAAATGAGTACCTGGCTCGTGGTCCTGGGGAAGCAAGTGAAAATGAGGCCAACTGCAAGGCCTTGGATAGGGAACTCTCGCTCTACTCTCTGCCCTCAGATGAGAAACCTTTAGGCACACATGTTGTAAAAGCCTATGTTATGTGCCATAAATCTTTTTAAGAAAAGGAAGTGTTAAAACTGGGCGTGGTGGCACATGCCTTTAACCCCAGCACTTGGGAGGCAGAGGTAGAAGAATCATCATGAGTTGGAGGCTACCCTGACACTACACAGTGAATTCCAAGTTAGCCTGGGCTACAGTGAGACCCTACTTCAATAAAAAATAATTATTATTATTACAAAATAAAGAAAAGGAAGTGTTATAGCCAAACTCCTTCAGCTCTTCCACTTGCTAGCTGTGTGACCTCAAGTAAAGTAAGCCCTTAGTCTCTGTTTCTCACTTGAGAATTGGGATGAGAAACTGGCTGATTTCCTCATTGAGGAGTTTGTAAAAATAATTGAGTGTGTCACTGTGTGAATACTGAATAAATGTTTGATAGGTAAGTACTGATAAAGGTAGAAATTAAGCCAGATAAAATAAACCCAGAGGCAAGCATTGCTCTCCTGTTTTGCAGAAGAGTTTGGTCACTTACTCTACAGCTCATAGGATTCTTGGGGTTCCAACTGTTGCATCTTACTTATGCAACACGCTGCCTTCCAGCAAGGTCCTCTGGAGAGGACTAAGTGGTAGGGGCGTGGCCACAGTGGGTCGTACCCCAAGATCCCTCACACAAACCAAACCCTCTTTTCCAGTGCTGGAGCCGGGAGGACCGGTTGCTTCATTGCCATTGACACCATGCTCGACATGGCTGAGAACGAAGGGGTAGTGGACATCTTCAACTGTGTGCGTGAGCTCCGGGCACAGAGGGTCAACTTGGTGCAGACAGAGGTGAGTCCTGGGGACTGAGCCAGCCTGCTGTTCTGGTCAAGGAGAAGCAGGGCAGAACAGAGACCCATGGGTAGGAGAATCCTATAGAAAGGAACTGGTGGTGGGGGGGCTGGAGAAATGGTTAAGGCACTTGCCTGTGAAACCTAAGGGCCCAAGTTCGAGTCCCTAATACCCAGATGCACAAGGTGGTACATGCTTCTGGAGTTTGTTTACAGTGGCTGGAGGCCCTGGCATGCACATTCTCTCCCCTCCCCCCATTTCTCTCTCTTTCTCTCTCTCTCTCTCTCTCTCTCTCTCTCTCTCCCTCTTTCTCTATCTCTCATTTTTTTTTAATTTAAAAAGAGAGAGACTTGAGTAGTGGAATAAAATGACCATGTGACTTTCTATGGAGAGGCCACTGTAGAAGCTAGAACACCCCAGTTAATCCTGAGGATCTAATGTGTACAAACTTGTGAAAGTGAGAAAAAGAAATGCGGTGAATCTCCCGTCTCTAAGTCATCTAAGCAAGGACTGAATGACAGCTGTCAGGGATAGTATTGTAGCCTTAAGTCAAAGTGGAGAGAAGGAAGTATTCCTGCTTTAGGGATGCCTACTATGTGCTAAGCATCAAGTCAGTCTTTGCAGGAAATAGTTTAACCAGTGATGTTGATGAGAACCACGAACTGGGGAATCTCAAGAGAGACAATACACAGCTCCTGCCCTTGAGGTGAGGTAGTCCTGAAGGTACCTCACTGTCCAGTTGGAGAGCCCAAGATCCAAGGAATTGTTTTCACCAGTAATGAGCCAAGCTATGTGTATTCTTTTAATTATGCTATTGTTCCTGCTCCTGACAACCTATGGCATGACGCCTACTAATAACTCCATTTTATTGATGAAGAAGACATTGAAAAAATTATCCCCCAAAGACCTCATGCACCCAGACTATGGTAGAACATGAGCCCATGTCAGCCCTGGGCCTGTGCTGTTTGTCTGACTAACCCTTTTTCACTAGTCAACCTTTGCTCTCTATCCCACTCCTCCATGCCTTTTAAAAATTATTTTTCAGTGAGTCTTACCTTTTAGTTTTGGTGAAAGCCGTAGGCGCCCAGGCAGACCCATAGTAGCTGCATTCATTACGCATCCTTGCAAAGGGAAGTGACCCATTGACTGGGACAAAACAGTCCCTTCTTTCTGAAGTGAAGGCCATTATTGACACATTTATCACACTAGACCCTGCTGCAGTCTCAGCCAGCTCACAAGCCTGTAGCACTAGAGTGAAGGCAACCACTAGTGTCTGTGCCCAAGTCCATGCACCCAGAGGGCAGCCCCAACTAGCTGGAGTTTCACACATGGTCCTAGTGTCTGGTATAGAAACATGCAAATGCAGAATCATCATGATACATCGAGATAAGTACTTTATCCATACTTTATCCACAGAGATAGGTGGGTTTTGTAAGCACTTATCTACAACAGCTTGAGCATGATGGGCTTTCGAGAAAAGGTGAAATGAGAAGAATAGAAAAGGAAGATTGGAGTTTCAGCAGAAGAGAACAAGTACTAACCATCGAGGTGGGCAGGGCAGGGCACATGTGTTAAGAGCTGACCATGAGACAGACAGGCTTGAGGATAAGCTGTGTCCATGCAGAGGCAGTCCCCAGACACACTGGTTGGCGAGGGGAAAGTCAGACAGGGAATGGAAAGGAAATAAACAAAGGGTACTTCTCGTGCTCTTAAGCACCATGGACAAGTGGACGCTAGTCCTGCTGGATAATTCTGAGGGATGGTGTGAGCCATGAATCCTCAAGTTGTTCTGCAAAAGAGGAGAGGCAACTTGGAATTTTGTCCCCTGCTCTCCTTCTGCCATTGCTTCCCATGGCCTTAACTCCTCGGCCACTTGGGCTTCCCTGCACACAACCCATGTGCCCCTCTGGGACTAGGAAGAAAGCCCTCAGCAGAGGACAGCAAGTTGCCTTCGTTCAGCAAATCAAGGTGAAAACTGAGGATGTGGCCAGAGTGTCGAGAGCACCCGCTATGCCCACAAGTTTCTCATTCTTATCAGTGACTCTGCTTTTCCATCTTATACAAGGACAAAATACACTGTAGCCAAGATAATCACCATGAAGCATGAAGACTCAGCCATTCGGATGACAGGATAACACGTACAGATTCTGTACTATAAATCATACCCTTTCTTTGTAGACATGAGATTCATTGTGTACAATATGCTCCCTGGCCTCTGTTCTTACCTGGTGCCCTCCTCCCCTCCCCTTGCCTTTGCAGGAGCAGTACGTGTTTGTGCATGATGCCATCCTGGAGGCGTGCCTATGTGGCAACACCGCCATCCCTGTGTGTGAATTCCGCTCCCTCTACTATAACATCAGCAGGCTGGACCCCCAGACGAACTCCAGCCAAATCAAAGATGAGTTCCAGGTATAGGTAAAGTCCAGGCTTGGGGACTATCTTTGTCAGTCTGGACCATTCTGACAGATTTCTGTAGTCTGACTAGCTTACACAACAGAAATTCATCTATTATTTACACTTCTGGCAGCAACTAAGTTCCAGATCAAGCCACTGGAAACCTAGTATCTGGGGAGGCCTCAGACCCCAACCTGGTGTCTAGATGGCTGTCTTCTTATAGCTTCTCCAAGCAGTTAAGTACCTAGGTCTCATGTCTCTTATTACAAGGACACTAATCCCACCTCAGAGGACTCCACCCCCTTATAACCTAGCTAACCCCTCACAGGCCCACCTCCTTCTAGCTTCCCAGTGGGAGTTGTGATGTCAACGTATGCATCTGGGGCGGGGTGCACACCCAGTCTGCAGCGGTGGCTTCAGTGGCACTGCGCATGTTGCGGACTTTCTTTGTAAGAACCGATGTGTGTATGTGCTTTCAGTCTGCGGGGCCAGAAAGCTGTGTAAAGCATTACCCAGCATCACATGCACACTGTTTAGCAACTATTAACCAGTCACTCAGTGACAGCTGACACTTGTTTCTAGCTATGATGACGTTTTGGAACAGAGATCTTAGTTGATCCTTGTCCAGGTTGTGAGCACAGAGATGTTTATACAAGCAGGTGTGAATTTCATACTTCGTTGTCTCTGTGGGGACAAGTTTCTCCATCACTTGGGTACTTGTCAGAAATGCAGAATCTTAGGCCCTACCCAAACCTACTGAATAAGAATCTGCACTTTGACAGATTGCAGCACAATCTGTTTGTAATGCACATGAAACTTTGAGGACATACCATCTTAGAACAGTGCCCGGGCATAGCAGATCCACACCTTGGAACCCCCGTAATGGGAATTATGGCAAATTTAGTCCAAGAGGCCTGTACATGATTCACTGGGTTCCGTGCTACAAATACAGTTCTTCAAAGGCAAGGTCACTGCCAGGGCCATATCTAAGCTGAGAACTAGGCAACAGGTACAAGAAAGCCCATGGGAGAATGCTGGGATCACCATGCCCCAGCCAGGAAAATACTCTAGAAAAGTTTCAAACAAATGGTCTTTAGTGACTCAGGGCACAGACAGCCTGCCACCCTAAGCATCCCATCCCCACATCCTTCCATCCTCCCACAGCTTTCTCTCTGTGAAGAGTGCTGGTAAATCATTTCCCTCATTCCAAGACACTTCAAGTGATGTTTAGCCCTTGCTGGGGATTCTCTTCCCCAATCCCTACCATATGCTCTTCTGGCTGGCCCTTCCTGTAACGCTGCTCTGGCTGAATTGAACAACTTAGCTCAAATGGTTATCAGGTGTTGGCAGCACATGTACGAGCCTGTAGCTGGGAATACTGCCCTTGCAGCCTTGGCACCTTGAAGGTGTCACACAGCCCCTGGCAAAGACCCTCAGCCCAGAAGCCCTGTAGCAGCAAGCAGGAGCTAATAGGATATCACTATCACGGGAGAGTCGCGGGACACAAGGCCGAGCTTGGAGGGTAGAGACAGATGAGTAAGGATAAGATGGGCATCACTGTCCATCGCTGCTTGAGGACAACCGCCCAGGCAGTGCCTCTCTACCCACCCTTGTGCCCCACAGACACTTAACATCGTGACTCCTCGTGTCCGGCCCGAGGACTGCAGCATCGGGCTCCTGCCCCGGAACCACGATAAGAATCGGAGCATGGATGTTTTGCCTCTGGACCGCTGCCTGCCCTTCCTCATCTCCGTGGATGGAGAGTCCAGCAACTACATCAACGCAGCACTGATGGACGTAAGCTGAGCCCTGGCAGGAAGGCCCTGGCTGGCATTGCAGGCAAAGCTTCTTCCCCAGGTGGAAATGGCCGCACCCCAGAACCCTAATTCTACCAGCCCCTTTGCTTCTGACTGCTGGCCTGTAGGTCCCCTGAAGTGTCTGCTCCAAACCCAGACATACGCTGTGCTCTTGACTCCTTGGCATAAAGAAGCCAAAAGCGCTCTCCTTGTCTGTATCCCCAGCCCACACCACTGCCACCTCCGATAACATTGACTCTTAGTCTGAATTTAGATTCTGGTCACATTCCCCATGCCGGGCCTTGGCCTGAGCCCTGGGAACGCACGATGGTACAGGCATAGGCCCTTTCCTGCTACCAGCTCCTATTCCATTTTTCAGATAGCTCCTGAGTAGAGGCAAAAAGGACGGTACATCGAGAGTGCTCAGTAAATGCTATTAAACAAGACATGGGAGGTGGTAAAAATATTTAGGAGGGGCACAGGCCATGTTTATGACTATCCTGTTAAGGTCATTGTCCAATATGGCACTCTACCCTGCTGGGGATTTTTTTTTTGGGGGGGGGGCGTAGGTTTCGAGGTAGAATTTCACTCTAGTCCAAGGTGACCTGGAATTAACTATGTAGTCTCAGGGTGGCATCGAACTCACTTGCTGTGGTTTTAGATGAGGAAAATGTTCTGCCCTGGTGGGCCCATTTTTCCTCATAGGCTTTACTTTATTCCTGGGTCTTCTATCAACTTCTGGTTATCATCGTTCTTCCCTCAGCATGTAATGTTTCCTGTGATGGGTGGGAACTACAGCCCCTCTAATACCGTCCACGCAATTTCCAGCAGATGGAGAACTTGTTCAAGTGACCCAGAGAACTAATGGCAAAGTCAAACCAATGATTCCTAGATCCCATCTCACTCTCATTCCTACTCTCAATCAACAAAACTCATTTCTTGGGTTTGCCTGATCCAAGATGTTACCTGCATCTTGCCTTCTAAGGCTCAGAACCAAGACCATTCCCTGATCAAGGATAACCAATTCCAGGTTCCCCTCCTACCACTTCCAACTTGGATCATGACCATCCAGCCTGTGTTGTCCTTCCTTCTCACAGATAGGAGCATGAAGTATTCACTCCTGGAATCAAAGCCAACTACTTCTCTAACCTCCATGCATCCCAAAAGTTGTGGGTTTCAGAAGCAATGAGGTTATACAAAGGCAGTTCTTAAGCGGCCTACCTTGGCTATATCACAAGTACCTATACCCTCCATGAAAACCCTGGCTTTCTGTCCAGAAGCATGGAGTCTTTTCATTGTCATGTTAAATAATTGGAATAGGTGGAAGAGGAAGAGAGAAGACTTCTGGTATTAGCTTAGGGCCTTACAAGGTCAATGTGTATATGCATGTGTATATACACACACGCGCTCGCGTGTGAGTGTGTGTGTGTATGGTGAGAGGTGAGATTTAGGGGTGTACCTATACTTATAAGCTCCTTCTACCATTGTCCCCCAAACCCTCTCCCTGCCTTCTTCATTCAAGCGAGGATCAAGGAAACTCCTGGTCTCTCCTTGGTAGGTGAGATGCTGCCTAGAGTCAAATGCCGTCTGCCAAGCTCTGATTCTGACTGTATTCTCTGTGTCCACAGGCCATTTCTCCTATGAGCCATCACTGGGGCCTTTGCCTTTCTTATATTAAAAAGAAAAGTCCTTATCTGTATTCTAGCTCAGTCTGCACATTATCTGGTAACCATAGTAGCTTTGCCTCTAGCAGAAAAATATGAAGTCCTCTGGGTTAATTTTTAATGTTTCCCCTGGTAAAGGATGATGTTATCCATGAAATGGATTGCTGGCTGATCCCTGAAACCCGGCAGGAGCACGGATCTTGAACATATTTTCAGATAAGACTTTGTCAGGCATGCTGCCCTAATAGAGCATTTATCACAGGGACAGGGAAAAGCAAAGAAAACCAACATTCCCTGAAGCATGTTGGGCACCATATCAGGCCTAGACTTACATCATCTCATTCTGCATTAGAGTTTAGTAGCCCCATTTTCTGAAGAGGTACTGAGGGGTCAGAGTGTTTCCACCATTTGTTCAAGGTCAACTAACTTAGAAATGGTCAAGCCAAGGATTGGAACCCCATGACTGCTGCCTGGACTTATTTCTAGGTTTGTGAATGGACAGAGCCATGGCTAAAGAGTTTGTCATTATGGCAACTAAATGGCTTATCCTCTTTTTTTGACCAGGAGAAGGCCCCGGGAGACAGGGTTCCTAATACATGCACAAGGCTTTGTCCTGCTATTTCTGGAGTCTCAACCCCTCTACCCTCCCCATTTCCCTGTGACTTCTGACTATACAGGGGCAGCTGTGACTCCCCATGGGGACCACCTACTAAGAAAATTGGTTGAGTCACAGGCTCATTCTCAGGTTTCATATGTCACTGATGAAATAGAGACACTCCCAATCTTCCCAGATACCTCCTCATGGAATAGTATGACACCCCATGACTCACACATGTCATTTGTCCTGGGCCTCTATTCCACTGTCTGTAACATGGGGGAGAATTCGTTTGTTTCCAGAGCTGCACTGTGTCCAGAGGGTGCCAGCCAAGTGCTGGTAGGCAGGGTGGAGACAAGTCGGGGCTGTCTCCTAGTCAGGTGCTCCTCATTGGTCTTTTCACATACAATTCCCATTCAGCACCCAACAACCTGGACTAGATTTATGAGCATCATTTTCCAGATGAAAAATCTGAGCTTTGAAACCACCTAGTAATTTACGAGTTCCTGGCACTCCCACTCCCCAAAAAGCAGTCTATAAGTGATAATTAAATACGTGAATGGACAAACAAAGGGGTGGGTGAAGGTTGGCTGAGTGGACAGATTGATGTCTTATAACTTACACAGGGGACAACAGGGATTAAACCCAACTGTGAGACTGGGCTCTCTTCCACTGCCCTTTCGCTGGCCAAGGGAAACAATGGCACCTTCTGTCAGGCTAACTCAGCCCCCCACCCAGCCCAAGGGTAGGAGGGAGCCTTGCAGTCTGAACCCTTCCAGAAGCTAGCCACTCCCTTCCTTGGCATCACGGGACTCGGCAGGTCCCTTCTATCCGAGAGTTGTCTCGGCCAGCATAGCGGCAAATCCGTTTCCCAAATCTCCCATTTCATATTGTAATGATGATTATTTGCTAAGCTCCAAGATATAAATAATTTATTTGGATAATCCTCATCTGAGTGACACTTCTCTAATGAAATGTCTTAGTTTAGAGGAGAATGTGTTCATTATGAGAGAAGGTCCCCTTTTGCTGCCTGGGCACCACGAGATAACAGAATGGGCTTTGTGAAATCTATTTGGCAGGCTCCAGGCCCCTGGCAGCCATCCGGGCCTCATCATCATGGGAATATCACTGGTGGATATGTATTTGACTAAACCTGTGTCGTTTCTTTGTCAGAGCCACAAGCAACCCGCGGCCTTCGTCGTCACCCAGCACCCTCTACCCAACACCGTGGCAGATTTCTGGAGGCTGGTGTTTGATTACAATTGCTCATCCGTGGTGATGTTGAATGAGATGGACACTGCCCAGGTAGGAAGCGTCTATGGCACCTATAGCTGGGCCCAGGTCAGGAAACTTAATGCTAGGGTCATGGAGGATGACCCTGTGATATGACCAGTGATGGGCAGTGTCTGGCTATGAATACCAGGAATAACCATTCTACCACCTATAGAGAGAAGAATTCTACCACTGGACCCTTCACCCTAGACTCCCAGCAGCGACTCTCTGTGCCTATGGACTTTGTCTAGGGGGTCCACAATCTGTTAGCTCAGCCCAAGATACCAATAGCAGCTTGCTCTAAGTTCCACAGGGCTCAGAGAGCCAGGATGTCATCTCCAACGATGAGCACTTCCAGCCCCCAAGAATACCCATTGCCTAGCCTCTCCCTAACCACCTCTTCTGGCCCTTCTGCTATGGAGCCTGGACTGGTAGAACCTAGAGCATGAATGTAGGCGGTTTCGTTCCCTGACCGCGTCTCTGAGTCCTGACTCTGTGGCTCATGCCTCTGGGCCTGGAAGCTCTAGCCACCATATTTGTTTGATTCGTCCCTATACTCATACTGGACACATGTCTTGAGGAAGTTTCTGGGTTCTTGAAAGCCCACCCGTCTGCAGCAGGGCAGTTATCTGTAATGAAAGATGTGAGAATGACTTTTCATATTTTTTTTAAAAAGCTGTCTTTCCACTGCTTAGCAGAAAGTTTAGAGTAATTCAATGGCATTCTTGTATGAGCACTGGCCTTGTGCAGGCCTTGCATAGGAGTAAATTTTCTTTTTCAAACTGGTCTGAGCTATAGTCTCAGCCTTCCAGAGCTGCCAGTCTTGCTACAGAGACAGATGGGCAAGTTGCTCCAACCTCATGTGGCTGTGCTTTAATAGAGGTCAGCAGTGGAGTGCTGTGTTGACCCAGAGCAGAGAGCAATTAATTCTGCCCAGAGGGTGAGGAAGGACTTCAATGGGAAGGTGACTTGGACCTTGAAGGAGACAGGAGAGATTTGGGTGTGCAAGGGATGAACGTGCTAAGAGAAAGAAAGGCATTCCAGGCAGAAGGAACGGCAGGGTCAAAGGCAAGACACATGGATGTACAAACGCGGTTTGCAGTCAGCTTCTGTTCCAGCATGGCTAGGGCCGTGGCAGAGGGAGAAAGAGAGCATGGTGGAGTTGGAAAAGACAGCAGGGCCTGTCTTGCAGAAGCTCCTTATGCCAGGCTCAGGAGCTTGGGTCTTGGATTGAAGCCTGAAGCATAGTAAACACTAGACTTGGCCTGGAGAGACAGCTTAGTGGTTAAGGAACTTGACTGCAAAGCCAAAGGACCCAGGTTCAACTCCCCAGGACCCCATGTAAGGCAGATGCATACTGTGGTACTTGCATCTGGATTTCAGTTGCAGTGGGCACAGGCCCTGGCACTCGCATTCTTTCAATATATCTACATCTTTCTCTCTACATATCTCTCAAATAAATAAATAAATAAACTAAAAAATTAGACTTTCCCTTCGTAAACCACAGAACGCTTTACTTATTTTAACTTACTTATATCTGTGTGAGTTGTGTGTGTGAGCACACACATGCTCACCATGCACACCAGAGTCTCTTGCTTCTGAAAAAAAATTCCAGATGCATGCCTCACTTTTTGTCCAGCTTTATGTGGGTGCTGGGGAATTGAACGCAAGAGGGTTAGCTTTGCAAGCGAGGCCCTTTAACAACCGAACCATCTCCTCAGCACCCAGAATGCTTTCGGCCAATGTTTCATGCAAACACACCACATGATGCAGGCATGGGCAAGAGCTAGCCATGATAAGACAGGGGGTGGAGGTCCAGTCTTTCATCTTTTCCTGGTAGCCCTTGGATAGGCAGTCACCTGGGCCCCTTTGAAATACCCCTGGTTTTCTAGGATCACAGTTAGACAATCTTTGCTATCATAGAGAAATTGGCGGCGGGGGGGGGGGGGTCAGAGATCTTGCTACAAAGCCAAGGACCAGAGAGCACAGATCTGAGAGGCACATACTGGGAGGAAGCTGACAGGTGCGCAACCAATAAACAGGGAGATCTGAGGTAAGGCAGTGGCCGGGAGGTAGGAGAGCTTGATTTGATGTGGAAATATCTCCAGAGTGAAGTCCACAAGATTCAGGGAGAGATTGCTTGTGTGATGTGAATGAAAAGAAGGGCAAGTCACAGGTAAGTGACAGGTGGCTCATCTGAGCTCATTAGATGCCGTGGATGCATCTGGATAGAATGGGAAGGCAGGAAGGTAGAGGAGCAGAGTGGGAGGGGAGGAAAGTAAGTGCTGCTTGGGATGTGCCTATGAGAGACATCGCAGAGACGTTCCTCTCCTTCATCCAACCCGCATTTGTTGAGCATCTGCTACTGCTGTTCGCTGGAAGCTATTTTGGGGGCTTGGAGTGCATCGATGCACAGCACAGACATAGAAAGAAGAAAATTCCCACCTATCATATCCTTTCTATTCTAAAGGGGAGAGAGAGACAGACAATAAACAGCAAATGCTCTGTAACACACTCAGTTTTGTGTGAGGAGGTGACAGGGGCATGGAAAAGACAATAAAAGGGTACCATCATTGAGATTGGGGACATAAGACACAGCCAGTGTTAGGATGGTCAAGGAAGAGCTCTGATGAGAACATTTGAACACAGCCATGAAGAAGCCACGTGTACTTCCCAAGGAAAAATGTCCCAGGCCAAGGGAACAGCCTATGTCCAGGCAGCCTGGTGAGCACATGCCGGGCTCCCTTGAGAAGCCATAGAGTCAGTGAGAGCGGGAGCACAGTGATGTGTGGATGGCAGAAGACAATGAGGTCAGAGATGTGATAGGGTCACGAAGAACCTTGAAGGTCTGGAGAACTTGGGCATTCACTATGCAGAAAATGGGGAGCCACTGGCAGACCCCAAGCAGAAGAATGGCACAATTTAACTGTTTTAAAATCATGTTGTTGGCTGCTCCTTTGAGAATATGTTCTCAGTGAGGAAGGGGAGGTCAGTTGGTGAGACAGAGGCAACTGAAATAATCAGGCGGCAGGTGACAGTGGCCTGGACCAGGGCAGTAGCGATGATGTGGGCTGTAGATGGATCCTGAAGGTAGGACAGCAAAATATCCTTGCAAGTGCAAGGCAGGCTATGAAGGGAAAGGGATTCAGTGCTAACTTCCAAGTTTAAGGCCTGAGCAATGGAAATTCAGAAACTAAAATAACCATGAAAATAAACAAATGACCTTAAAACAGATAGTTCTGGAGAGTGCCCTGCAGAATTCCACAATCAGAAATTATCACCACTTATTCTTGTGCCTGAAAAAAAATGTGACAAAATCATCGTTATAAAGTGGGTGTGAGCTGGACCTATGAAAGCCTATTTTCTCTTCTCTGTTCATACACACACACACACACACACACACACACACACACACGTATATATATAGTTGCAAAAACTAAGGTTCAGGTACTAAGACAAGAGCTGCAACAAACTTTATTTTGGGACATAGAGTGCCAAGGTCATTGGCTCTAGCTTTCCCTTCGGGGGTGGGTCCTAGGTGAACAATGGATCTTTCGGCACAAGATGTTGATACAGCCTCTGAGAATTGAGTCTTTAAATGAAAGAAGAAGAAGAAGAAGAAAAAGTCAGGCTCCAAAGTTCCCTGACAATGATTGGCTACCATTCGCAGCTGGCAAGCGTCCCCTGAAACCGGGAGATGAATAGAACACTTATTGATATAAATATCATCACCACAGCAGCTGGGAGCCTTGCGAAAATAAACAGTGACACAGCATGAGCATCGGAAAAGCCACCCTCAGCACCTGGAGGGGAGGTTCTTTGAAGTGGCAACAGCACTTGCCTACCACGGGCTCCTGCCAAGACAGGCCCAGGGGTTGGCTCAGCCAAGCAATAGGAACCATTCTGCTCAGGTTCTGAGCATCTCTCACTAACACCTTATTCTGTGGTTTGACTGTGGACCACAAGGGCTCTTGTTTGTTGTTGTTATTGTTGAGGGCTGGGCAAGCTATTAGTGTGCAGCAAGATAAGGACACAGAGAGGACATCGACTCCTAGGTTTTGTTTGCTCGCACTATGGTCCAGCTCTGTTTTTTTTTCTCAGAACCCAACTCCACAAGTATTCCATTTCCCGCAGTACCCCACTGTTCAAGGACAATTGTGATCAGTGAGGACTCATGATGAAGATTCTCAAACCTTTGCCTTCAACCCTGGAGGTTATCCTCACTCTTTAGGACTCCAAAGTGCTGTAATCAGATGTGCAGGGGAAAAGTTCTAGAACCAGGGCGTTCAGGAAAAGACGCTATGGTTCCTCAGGCTCATGAGAAAGAAACTTTTCACGCACAGACAGGGTCTTTTCTTTTGGTTGACTCTCTGGCCAGAGCCCAGATTCCATAGCGGGGAAGCCACCAGAAAGAAGCCTTCTGTGGTCATGGCGTACCTTCCATAGTGTTTGGGAAGTTCAGATTATACACACCATGGTGAGGGTTTGTGATACATAGAATCACACCCCAAAGATGCCCAGCCCTAATCTCTAATGCCTATGAACATGCCCTTGTATATGGTAAGAGACTGCAGTCGTGACAAATTTAGAAATCCTGAGCTGTGTAAATACCCTGAGTTACCCAATACTGCCCAAAATAAGAGTCCTTATAAAAGGAGTAGGTATGGGCTGGAGAGATGGCTTAGCAGTGAAGCGCTTGCCTGTGAAGCCTAAGGACCCTGGTTTGAGGCTCAATTCCCCAGGACCAATGTTAGCCAGATGCACAAGGGGGCGCACGTGTCTGGAGTTCATTTGCAGTGGTTGGAGGCCCTTGCATGCCCATTCTCTCCCTCTCTCTCTCTCTCTCTCTCTCTCCTTCTTTCTCTGTCAAATATATATATATATATTTAAAAAACATAAGGTGATGCTGGGTGCGGTGGCACCCACCTTTAGTCCTAGCACGAAGGAAGGCATGGGTAGGAGGATCACTGTGAGTTCAAGGCCACCCTAAAGCTACAGAGTAAATTCTAAGTCAGCCTGGGCTAGAACAAGACCATATCCCCCCCCCCCAAAAAAAAAGTATATGCTGGAGAGATAGCTTAGCAGTTAAGTGCTTGCCTGTGAAGCCTAAGGACCCTGTTTCAAGGCTCGGTTCCCCAGGACCCATATTAGCCAGATGCACAAGGGGGCACATGTGTCTGGAGTTCATTTGCAGTGGCTAGAGGCCCTGGTGCGCCCATTCTCTCTCTCTCTCTCTCTCTCTCTCTCTCTCTCTCTGTCTGTCTTTCTCTCTGTCACTCTTAAATAAATATATAAAAATGAACAAAAAAATTTAAAAATAAAAAATGAATTGAAAAAGGAGTAGGTAGATGAAAATTGGGAGTTGGCAATATGACAAAAAGCAGAAACTGGAAAGAGGCAGCCACAAGCCAATGGAAGCAAGCCACGTCTAGAAGCTGAGAAGCAAGAAATGGAGTCTCTCCCAGACTCCAAAGGAAGGCAGCTCTGCTCATCTCTTGATTGTACCCTTTAAGGTTCATCACAGAATTCTGCCCTTCAGAATCCAGAGAATATCTTCAGAACTACAAGATACACATCTGTGTTTTTTTGTTTTGTTTTGTTTTTGTTTTTGTTTTTTTGAGGAGGTGGGGGCGCTCTGAAAACTAACTTATTACAGGGACCCATAGGAAATGAATGCAGGGATACAAGCAGGAAAACTAAAACCAGAAATTCAAATCCAGAGAAATGGTGATCAGAGCAGTGTGTGAAACTGGAATGATAGTGAGAGACAGAGTCAGCCCTGGGCGTTGGGAGGGAGAAATCCTGTCTCAAATAGATCCCAAAGGCAGAGCCAAGAAAACCAGAAGAGAATGAGATGTGGACATACAAGCAAGGGAAAGCACTACTTCACCAGGTTAGGTGGCCTTGCCAGCCCAGAGGGAAGCTTTAAAAAGTCAAGGGCAGTGCTAGAGGAATGGCTTAGCGGTTAAGGCGTTTAGCTACAAAACCAAAGCACCCAAGCTTGATTCCCAGGATCCACATTAGTCAGATGCACAAGGGGGTACACGCATCTGGAGTTCATTTGCAGTGGCTGGAAGCCCTGGCACACCCATTCTCTCTATCTCTCTGTCTCCTTCTTTCTCTGCCAAATAAATAAAAATTGTAAAAAAAAGTCAAGGGCATATTTTCCCAGCCGTATTCGTCATTCATCCACATAAGTTAACAGTTCTCATATGGCAGACCAAGACATAACAGAGGAACAAAGAGGCATGAGAACTCACCATCCTCCTGTAGAAGGTATTCTGGTGAGGAGGTGTCTCCTGACCAAGCTGCCTTTGACCTCAAGCAGAGGTGACTCATCCTTAGCCACAGTCACCCCAGCAAGGCCCTCCAGGGACAAGAAGAAGCTAATCACATCACAGAGATCGAGGACTATTCAGGGACCATGTCATACTTCCCTTAAGATTTATAGATAGCTAAGGAGAAACAGCCACCCAATCTCTGTGGAGTCATATTTGGGGTTCAGTAACACCACACCTTACTTTGGCTGTCTCTGCATTAATAAATGCTTGTGTTCCAGACTTCGTTAAAATTTTTCTTGCTTCATCATGTTGGCTATTCTTGGAATAGCTCCTAAGTTTCTCACTATTTTGCATGTCACTCATTCTAATGAACAATTTTATCTTGTAGCTTCTCTACCCCAAGGTTCCTCCAAATACCTTCAACGTTTCCCATGATCTCTCTCCATGGACTTTTTTTTTTTTTATTTTGAAAGTTTTTGTTTCCCAAACTGTATTTACTAATTGATAAGAAGTGAGTATTCTTATTTTTCCATGGACATTATTATCTCGGTGAACCTCTGTTCTACAGGCCGTGTTCAGAAGTGCCACAGGAGAGAGGACTTAAAGTCTTTGAGAGCAAAAGAGGCTCTTGGTGTGCATGCTGGGAGCGCCGAGCCAGTTTAACTTCCCTAAGCCTCGGTGCTGGCCTCTGGCAGAGTCCTGTGACCCTGCTGTAAGCCAAGTTGCCTCTATCTTTGAAGAGTTAAATCAAATTGGATCTGTTCCTTCCCCTTCATCCTGGGAGGAAACCCAACATCTAAGGAAGTCCAAGAGGTCCTTCGCCTCAAGTTCATTTCTGAGATCAGCTGATGCTTGTGTGAGAACAATATAGGGTTCATAGCACAGCAATTCCATGACTTAGAATTGGGCATCACACATGTTCATTCTCTCTTTCTCTCTCTCTCTCTTTCTCTCTCTCTGTATAGCTTTCTTTGATTTATTTATTTATTTATTTATTGTTATTTTTGATTTTTTGAGGTAGGGTTTCACTTTAGTCCAGGCTGACCAGGAATTCACTATGTAGTCTCAGGGTGGCCTCAAACTCATGGCAATCCTCCAACCTCTCTCTCCCAAGTGCTGAGATTAAAGGTGTGCACCACCACGCCTGGCTATTTATTTGTTTGCAAGGAGGAGGAGGGAGAGAGAGAGAGAATGGGCACACCAAGGCCTCTAGCCTCTGCAAACGAACTCGAGACATGTGCGCCACCTTGTACATCTGGCTTTTCGTGGGTCCTCGGGAATCAAACCTAGGTCCTTTGTCTTTGCCAGCAAGTGCCTTAACCACTAAGCCATCTCTCTAGCTCACATCTTCATTCTCAAGTCCACCTTGCCCATGGCCCAGGGAAGCACACTGTCCTCTCACCTGGTCCACCCAAATCTGTTTCTTCTACACCCCCTGCTCCTCCTTTCTCAGTCTTTCTTCCCCGTTCCCTAATGTTGTTCCTTTTTTGACGAAACTCATCTCTGATCTTAGTACCTCTCTCTGCAGTCTTCCCCGAGTCTTGCCTCCCTCATACCCCACTTCTTCAGGTACTGCATCCTTGCTTCCTTCCCAGGAGCATATTCAGCTTTGCGTGTCATGAATTTAAGTTTCTAGTCACCATGTGGAGATCCCATCACCACTTATGGGGCTGTTGGGAGGCTGAGGTGTGCAAATGTCTAGTCAACATCCACATATACTGTTTTCCATCCCTGTACTTATCACTGCTGCTCCTAGACTATATCTACCTTCCTCAACTACCCACAGTGTCAAAGCCAATTATTTAACTTCATGGAATCTATTTAAAGAAATTTTATCACCACTGATCAGAGTTCTAAAACAAATTCAGATGACTCTATTGTATTTCTCTATTTAAAATACTAATTCATTTCACCTTTAGGTAGCCTGGAATTGGTTCTCTCCCTCAACCCCTGTGGATTACAGGAGCTTTGCTAAGCAGAGTCCTTTGTTTCTAAGGCTATGATATTACTCGACCTTTTTTTTTTTTTTTTTTTTTTTTGAGAGCGACAGACACAGAGAGAAAGACAGATAGAGGGAGGGAGAGAGAATGGGCGCGCCAGGGCTTCCAGCCTCTGCAAACGAACTCCAGACGTGTGTGCCCCCTTGTGCATCTGGCTAACGTGGGACCTGGGGAACCGAGCCTCGAACCGGGGTCCTTAGGCTTCACAGGCAAGCGCTTAACCGCTAAGCCATCTCTCCAGCCCTCAACCTTTCCTTTTGATCAAAGTATATTTAATTAACAAAATATATGACGCAGGTACACTGAAATATGCTTTAAAATTGTTTTCTTCCAAAAAGAGGCCTATCTGCTAGCTTTCATCCAATTCATCAGAGCATGTTTATTTCAGTGATTAACAAGCCTTCTGATTCCATAAGCAAGAAAAAGATCTTTTAGCAAGGGGGTCTACATCTGCATTTGTTACATGTTTAACAAGTGGGTCTACCTCTGCACTTGTTACATGTTTAACAAAGGAGTCTACCTCTGCACTTGTTACACGTTTAACAAGGGGGTCTACCTCTGCACTTGTTACATGTTTAACAAAGGAGTCTACCTCTGCATTTGTTACACGTTTAACAAGGGAGTCTACCTCTGCACTTGTTACACGTTTAACAAAGGAGTCTACCTCTGCATTTGTTACACGTTTAACAAGGGAGTCTACCTCTGCACTTGTTACATGTTTAACAAAGGAGTCTACCTCTGCACTTGTTACATGTTTAACAAAGGAGTCTACCTCTGCATTTGTTACACGTTTAACAAGGGAGTCTACCTCTGCACTTGTTACACGTTTAACAAGGGGGTCTACCTCTGCACTTGTTACACGTTTAACAAGGGGGTCTACCTCTGCACTTGTTACATGTTTAACAAGGGAGTCTACCTCTGCATTTGTTACACGTTTAACAAGGGGGTCTACCTCTGCACTTGTTACATGTTTAACAAAGGAGTCTACCTCTGCATTTGTTACACGTTTAACAAGGGAGTCTACCTCTGCACTTGTTACATGTTTAACAAGGGGGTCTACCTCTGCACTTGTTACACGTTTAACAAGGGAGTCTACCTCTGCACTTGTTACATGTTTAACAAAGGAGTCTACCTCTGCACTTGTTACATGTTTAACAAAGGAGTCTACCTCTGCATTTGTTACACGTTTAACAAGGGAGTCTACCTCTGCACTTGTTACATGTTTAACAAAGGAGTCTACCTCTGCACTTGTTACACGTTTAACAAGGGGGTCTACCTCTGCACTTGTTACACGTTTAACAAGGGGGTCTACCTCTGCATTTGTTACACGTTTAACAAGGGGGTCTACCTCTGCACTTGTTACATGTTTAACAATGGGGTCTACCTCTGCACTTGTTACATGTTTAACAAAGGAGTCTACCTCTGCACTTGTTACACGTTTAACAAGGGAGTCTACCTCTGCACTTGTTACATGTTTAACAAAGGAGTCTACCTCTGCACTTGTTACACGTTTAACAAGGGGATCTACCTCTGCACTTGTTACACGTTTAACAAGGGGGTCTACCTCTGCACTTGTTACATGTTTAACAAGGGGGTCTACCTCTGCACTTGTTACATGTTTAACAAAGGAGTCTACCTCTGCACTTGTTACACGTTTAACAAGGGGGTACACCTCTGCACTTGTTACATGTTTAACAAAGGAGTCTACCTCTGCACTTGTTACACGTTTAACAAGGGGGTACACCTCTGCACTTGTTACATGTTTAACAAAGGAGTCTACCTCTGCACTTGTTACACGTTTAACAAGGGTCTACCTCTGCATTTGTTACACGTTTAACAAGGGAGTCTACCTCTGCATTTGTTACATGTTTAACAAGGGAGTCTACCTCTGCACTTGTTACATGTTTAACAAGGGGGACTACCTCTGCACTTGTTACATGTTTAACAAGGGGGTCTACCTCTGCATTTGTTACATGCTTAACAAAGGAGTCTACCTCTGCACTTGTTACATGTTTAACAAGGGGGACTACCTCTGCACTTATTACATGTTTACTAAGGGGGTCTACCTCTGCACTTGTTACATGTTTAACAAGGGAGTCTACCTCTGCATTTGTTACATTATGCGTGTACTTGCACCCGCCGAGGACAGCTTTCCATGGCCCAAGCAGCTCAGAGATCACTATGTGGAATAATGCATTGCGGCTGTTCCAGCCCTGTCTATCCAGGCTTCTCCACATTTGCTTGGTCTAATTCATCCTGGCGACAAATAGCAGAAACCCCTCTGCTTTTCTGGAGGAAGTGTGTGCATTTCTAAATAACTGGGGAGGGGTCATGAGGGAAAGCATGGCTTCCTTCCCACGGGCAGTCTTCAGCACTATGTATGTGCCTCTGCACTGGTGAGGTGCTCCCTTCCAGAAGCGCCATCCTCCCCAGACTAAAGGAAAAGGGAGGGTGTTGGAGCACTAGGAGTGGCACACAGCTTCAAATATTTTATTTGTTTATTTATTTACTTATTATTTTAGAGAGAAATAAGAGAGAGACTGAACAGGTGCACTAGGGCCCCTAGTAGCTGCAAGCAAAT
Organism: Jaculus jaculus; assembly: GCF_020740685.1. Classification (NCBI taxonomy): domain Eukaryota; kingdom Metazoa; phylum Chordata; class Mammalia; order Rodentia; family Dipodidae; genus Jaculus; species Jaculus jaculus. The sequence goes on along the minus strand of NC_059109.1, from coordinate 122,186,113 downwards.
TTCAGATGCATGCACTACATTGTGCATCTGGCTTTATGTGGGTCCTGGACAATCAAAGCTGGGTCCTTTGGCTTTGCAGGCAAGTGCCTTAACCACTAAGCCACCTCTCCAGCCCAGCTTCAAGTTTTCTGTCTAAGCAATAAATAAATAAATAAATGTCAAGGTCATATTGAGTATAAGTGTGGCCTCAAGGTCAGCTAGATCCTCAGGATCTTAGAGAACCAAGTGGGATTCCTTGAACTCCCATACTTCCAGGGTCTTAAAAACCTTGGCACTACCACCAAGAGTTCTACAGAATGTCACTGCATACATGCTAGCAGTCTGCCTCCTCTGCCCACATACTTTTGTTCCAATGTCACTTAGGAAGGAAAGCTGAATTCTTCACTGGTTTCCACAAGAAGTTCACATACATGCCATGAGAAGTTAAGGAATAGTTAGTTTGGGAGAGTGGTCATGTGATACACTGGGTCACCTTCTACCTTTCACTTGCTCTACTATTTTTCTAACATGCCTGTTTTAGTTTTTAGCCCCTCTTAATGAAAACCTCCAGATCTCTCTCCTTTGGCATGCAGAACAATGTTCCTTTGTCCACAAAGCTACCTGTCTCCACAGCGACCCCAGGCTGGCTGATGAGACTCTTTTTTTTTTTCAACAAGGATAGTCTTTTGGTTATTCTCTTAAAGATAAACTTAATAAGGACTAAAAAGGAAGGGAAAGGAAAACCCCTTCCTTTACCTATATTGTGGTGAATCATGCTGCCTAATACAACCAGCTTCCTCACATAGATTGCTCAGTGATACGTGGAGGCATTGAAATTCACAGCCACTCGTTATGAAGAGACTGGGCCAAACTGTTGTGCTAGAAAGTGATAGAAGTAGAATATTAGCTTTTACTTCTTACACACATAGGCGTGAGTGTGAGCACAGGTCATGAAACTAGAAGGGGATTACAAGAGGAGAGGTAAGGTTATAAAGAAGGAAGAGGGCAACAACACATGACGCAATAGCAAGGAGGGGGCTACTGGAGATGGCAAGGCATCAAGGGGGTAAAGGAGCATAGAGAAGAGGAAAGAGGATCAACCAAAATAAATTATGTATCAAAATGCTATAATGGGGCAGGAGAGATGACTTAGTGGTTAAGGTGCTTGCCTGCAAAGCCTAACGACCTGGACTCAGTTCCCCAGCACACACGTAAAGTCAGGTGCACAAAGTGACTCGTGCATCTGGAGTTCATGTACCATGGCTGGAGGTCCTAGTGTGCCCATTCTCTCCCTCTCTCTCTTCCTCTCTTCAAGCAAGACCAGTGCATTTCCCCTACCTTTCACTATGTCACATACACAGGCAAAAATGAGGACTTCTACTCAGGTGGAGTCATGCACTAAGACACAGGACAACCTTGAACAAAAGCACACAGAAAACCAGTTTGCTGATGAGAATCCTTTCTGAGTCCCAGAGGGTCACTGGGCATGGAGCACTTGGCTCCCACCACTCTCTCGCCTTTCCTGTGGCAAGAAAATGTGCAGCGCCCTGGGCTGTGGGAAGACCCTGATGATCCCTGGCAGCTCAAACCCACATCTGCCCCACACATCACCCAGCCAAATGTCACCGGCTGTTTCCTGACGTGATTCTCACAATTTAGAGAACCTGAGTGAAAGGATGACTTTGATTTAGGATTAGAAGGACCCTGCAACCTTCTCCTAGCCCTCTGGGCATTATGGGAGAATGACCTGGAAAAATCAAATGCAGAGAATTGTCCCAAAATATAGGAATCTTGTTTGAGGCAGAGTAGAACCTATTAGCTTGAGAAATTGGTCTGGAAATCTTATTAAAAGAGACAAATCATTCCACATTCTCCTCAGACTGAAAATATTGGGGGTAATAGACTTTCCCTCATGCCGTCATTCCATGCCCCTCATGTCAGGATCACAGCCAAACTCTGGCAAGGCTAAATTCAATGTAGGCGATAAAGGCAATTATTTTTTTCTAAAAAAAAAAAATGGGCAGCTATGATTAATTCCAATTTCTCTGGCCAGCCACAGACTTATCTCTACCAGGCCCTCATTACTGTGAAAGTTGTAAGGCAGAAGAGCCAATGGCAAAGAGAAATGAAGTTCAAGTTGCGAATTTGTCACTGCTGCACAGCTCGGTGGCAGCGGCAGTGGTTCATCCAGCCATGGAGGCCTCCGTGCTCCGCCCTCCCCTCCCACCCCAAACTTGCATCTCCTTTCTCAATATGCTTGATTAACCGCTGACAGCGGTGCTGGGGAAGCAATGCGCCGTTGCTTTATGGAACTTTACCTCGCATGTCTTGGCCACATGGAGTAATGAGAAGTAGCTTTCAAACCTAAATACAGAGTGGCACCAACAGGTCATTCAACCTGGGAGGTTTTGACTTGACAGTGTTGTATAAGTGATACGTACTCAGTGCAAACTTTTGCCCAAATTTTGACTCGATGTCTTCCCAGGCTGCTGATAGGCAACAGTTTGATACTCTTGATGGTGTATGGAGCATTGGTACAACCTGGAGGTCCCAGTTACCCACAGGACTCCACAGATAAACAACAATTTCTCTATACTATATAGCACTGGGCTGCAAAGCTATGATACTCACTGGGTTATGGGTGTTCAATGCAGTACTGAGGATCAAGCCTAGGGCCTCAGGATACTAAGCAAGGGCTCTACCCCTGAGCTCCATCACCATCACTAAATGCATTCTTGACTTAATAATATTATCAGTTTATGATGGGTTAATAGGCTTGGGACATAACCCCATTATAAGCCAAGCAATATGGGAATAATGCTAATAACATAATGGCAATAGCTAAATAATAATTGGATTATCAAGGCAATAATTATTTGTAATCTCTAATAAGTGCATTTTCCTTGACTGGCACTCCACTAAATGCTTTATTTACATGAATTATCTCCGTTATCCTCAAAACAACCCAAGAGAGTGGGAGATAGCAAAGGTTTCTGTGAACAGCCAGAGCAGAAATACTATTGACTTCTTAGGCTTCGTGAACTCTTATCAAAGCTACTCAATTCCTCACTTGTAACATGACAGCAGTCCTAGACAAACCATAAGCAGATGGATCTCCACCTCAATAAAATTTATTTATAAAACCTTATGCCATGTAGCCTTTGCGTCATGGCCTGCTAGCCACTTCTATATGGTGAATGATGTTGTTCCAAAGCTAGGGACTGGGGTTTTCATAGGTAACAAAGGAGATATATTTGTGTTCATCTGTTGAATCCCCCTCCTCTTGCTTTTCAGTCACCAGAGAGTGTCCATCACACCCTGACAGCAGCACTTCAGGGTAGACACTATTCTCAGCACTTCACAGTTGAGAAAACTGTGGTCCGACAAACTAGCAAGTGGTTTGAAATCAGCATAGCCTGACCCTGTGTGCAGAGCCTGGACATCTCAGCAGAAAAAGAAAAAATAAAATAAAATAAATGAGGCACCTGTTCCCAACAGTAAATGTGAATCTAATTTATTACATAAAATTCAGCCTTCTGGCCATGCGTCCTGCTCAGTGACAAATACCACTGAAGATACATTCCCCTCTCCCTGCACCCCACCGTCCTTGACCTCCTTCTGTGACATCTTTTCTTGCCCTAGCTCTGTATGCAGTACTGGCCAGAGAAGACTTCGGGGTGCTATGGGCCCATCCAGGTGGAGTTCGTCTCTGCAGACATTGACGAGGACATCATACACAGGATATTCCGCATCTGCAACATGGCTCGGGTGAGTGTTCGCCTGCCTCCGCTTGCCGTATTCCACCTTCACAAAACAGACGGAGGCTGCCGGGAGAAGATCCCACTGAGCCAGCCAAGAGTCTGTGTTGTGCTCTCCTGATACTCTCTTCCTTGGGGAAGTGATGTCTTTGCCGATTCCGGCTCCAGACTCAGCAATAGTTCCAACACAGAGTGATGCAAAGATCTGCATCCAACTTGCCATCTGCCTGTTTCTTGACACACTAGAGGCCGTGTAGACAAAACCTCCCAGATATTGGCCCTTCCCTACTGTGGTGCATTGCTTTGGCATCAATTAATGTGCCCTTCAGTTGGATCCTATAAGCTCTGGGCTGGGTCCTGCAATGGTTGACAAGGAAAATAATCATTGAGGTTCAAGGGGATAGTCAGTGGTTGAATACTTGGCAGGAGGAGGCAGAGTAGTAATCTATGAAAGGGCAGCTCTCCATTTCTACCCAGACCCCAGGGTGAATGCAGCTCTGTGTCCTCCCTCAGAATTCAGTATTCGGGGGAAGCAAGGGATGTGTTCTGTCAGAGGAGCCTCAAGCAGGGAGAATTCTTTCCAGTTGAATCAGAAGAGGTATTCTCCTAAAGAAAGAGACATTTGAATTGGGCTTGAAGATTGAGAAGAGTTTTCCAAATAGAGCAGAGAAGGGAGTCAATGTGCCCAAAGGGAGAGTTAAGTATGGGGGTAGTCTGGCAGGGCCCATGGTGACATGGTTGAGGGCCCACTCAGTCTGTCTTCCACTGTGCTTCACCGCCCCCCACCAGGTAATATGGAAATCTTGCCCTCCCCAAGCATCCCCAGTAAAGCAGGCCTAACTAGCTCTGTGTTCTCAGCCACAGGATGGGTATCGTATAGTCCAGCACCTTCAGTACATCGGCTGGCCTGCCTACCGGGACACGCCGCCCTCCAAGCGTTCCTTGCTCAAAGTGGTCCGAAGACTGGAGAAGTGGCAGGAGCAGTATGATGGAAGGGAGGGACGCACCGTGGTCCACTGTCTGTGAGTATAGCACAGGTGTCTCCAGAACAGTGGGGAGATGGGCCAAAGGATGCATGAAGGTGTGTCTGGTCACATACAGGCACAGGTGTCTCCAGAGCAGTGGGGAGATGGGCAAAAGGATGCATGAAGGTGTTTCTGGCCACATACATCAGTCTTAGGCATGCCAGCTGGACCTCATCTCAACCCCCCTTATGATCCAACAATGTATTCAAAGGAATTAGAGAATCATTTAAAGGGCTTGTCTGGACAATGGTTATATGCCATATTACGAATGCAGAACACGGAGGGGTCAGAACACACTCCAGTGCTTCCAACACAGAAATAAGCCCCAGTATCCACAGAGAGGCATTGTGTGTCCTGCTAGGCATCAGAAAACTCACAACAAAATGGGTCCAAAAGACAGGAAAAGGGAAGAGGTTATTTAAACTTAATTTAAGCCAGACATTTTAAAATGAATCCTCTCACTCCACCTCTGAGGTAGATAATATCAATTCGTAGTGAACAAACCAAAGCATGGTTGAGCTGAAGGATCCGGGAGCTGTGTGTGAGAAGAGCTATAATTCACACTGACTGAGCTATGAGCTCATGTGCCCTCCACTGCTCCACACCAACTCTAAGGAAACCAGATGACTTAGCAACTGTGCTGGCCTTTGGGGATATCTCTTATCATGAGCTTGGAGGGAATAGAAACATGAAAAGCATGAGGAGAAGACAATTGTTCTCGTAGCTATATGGCCATCTCTGCCTCCTAGGGGTGCAGTGGGCTCACGGCCATTTGCTAGGATGAACTGGAGCCTCTGGTTCCTGTCTTAGGATGAGCACAGTCCAGTTAAATGGACCCAGTGCCATTGTGCTAGGCAGAGATTAGGATCCTAAGAGGAGTTTGGCTGATAACTATAGCACCAAGGTAATTACTTAATTATTAATTAATTCTATGGCCCTTAGGTTCCTCATTCTTTTTTAAAAATTTTATTTATTTATTTACTTATTAGAGATAGAGAAAGGGAGAGGGAGAGAGAGAATAAGAATGGGCAAGCCAGGGCCTCTAGCCCCTGCAAACGAATTCCAGACACATGTGCCACCATGTGCATCTGGCTTACATGGGATCTGGAGAATTGAACAAGAGTCCTTAGGCTTTGCAGCCATGCACCTTAACCACTAAACAATCTCTCTCCAGCACTCTTCATATGCTGAACTAGGTCATCTTTAGACCCTATTGTGCTTGAAGTACTTAGACAGGAATGATAGTATATCTTCCAAGATAGAGATGAAAAAGATGTCATGATAGGAAATATTTGAAGTCTACCTTGAAGATACCATAAAGGAGTTATAGAAATGGCTCAGTGGTAGCACTTGCCACAGGAGCCTAATGATCAAAATTTGGATCACTCTTAAACCGGATGTAAATAGCGTATGCATCTGTAATCCCAACATACCTATAGAAGTGGGAAAATCCTAAAGCTCGTGGGCCAGCTAGCCTGGCATCTATAGTGACAAACAGCAAGAAGAACCTGCCTTAAGCAATGTGGAAGATGAGGAATGACACCCCAAGGCTCTCCTCTTACCTCCACACGTGTGCCATACACATGTGCCAAACACAAGCGCACACAAGCACGTGCACATGTACACACACTCACACACAGCGAAAGAGCACATAAGAGATCTGTGAAGACCTCAGCAGATCTTCAGCCATAACAGATTTGCATTAGGATATTACATTCACAGTCATGATTTTCACTTCTTATACCATAAATGACTGGGGGAGATGTGAGTGAGAAGGTCTTGCTCTTTAAAAAGATTGCTACAGGAAATTTAAAACAAAGTTTCTTTCTTTCTTTCCTTCCTTCCTTCTTTCTTTCTTTCTTTCTTTCTTTCTTTCTTTCTTTCTTTCTTTCTTTCTTTCTTTCTTTTTTGGAATAACTATTGCTGGAACAGAGGCACTGATAGCTTCATCGCCCTCAGAATTGTGTTGTCTTTTTGCAAAAGCAACTAGTTATTTCAGATAGGTAGCACACATCCATACACAGGAGGAAAGTCAGAGCTCAAGGCAAGCTAAACACACACATGTGTACAGTCAGAGCTTAACATGTGTCCCTTACAGCAAACCTTGCCCTAAGAAGACGTCCCAAAGTAGAGTACAGGAAGATACTGTGGTGTGCTATGATGTGGTCACCTCTACCAAGCTGGTTCTACCAACACCCCAAAACCCAGCAATGCGTTCCTTGCTAGCTAAACCATGCTTCCTCCAATTTCCTTCCACACATTCAAATGCCCCACCATTAGCACAGAACCACACTTACCCCTCCAAGGGTCCCCTCACTCCACCCAAATCTGAGACATCCTTGCATCTCATCTTCTTGGATTCTGTGTTCTTGTTTCATGTGTTTATTTTCTAGTCTGTTTTTCTTTTTTTGATTGATTGGTCAGTTGGATATTTAGTTTGCTTGTTTTCTTTTCTTTCTTTCTTTTTTTTTTTTTTTTGAGTATCTTTTTATCATAGCCAAGGTAACCAGCACAAGAATGTCATCCTACCAATGGAGAGCTGGGAACCTAAGGAGGACCTTAGGTCCCCTAACAGTCATTGGAATGAAAGCATCCACAAGAGAATGGAGGACAATTGTCTCTGCTTGAAACATCTGGTTGTTAGTTTTCCTATAGATAGAACATCTGGGAGATTGAGTGCATTAGTTTCTGCCCAGATGTTCTTTAGACACAGACCATTACATGAAATCATTAGCTGCTCTTGGCATCATGCCCAGGAGTTCAAAATCAGGTAGATTCCTAAAGGGAATTTTTAATAAGAGTTTGAGGGGTGCTTTCATGAGGATGATGTATGCAGCTTCAGAAAGAAGGGGCAATAGAGAAATAACCATGCCAAAAACACTACATCCTTATACTCAAGACCAGTTGGATCATGTTTAAAGAGGATGTACAAAGAGACACCTAGTCATCCAGTATACATGCTCCCAGGCCAACCTCTGGGCCACTGGCCCTCTCCTAAGACTCTATCACTATCCTTACTGGAAAACAGAAGGAAATAGTAGAAAAATCACCTGGCTATTTCCATTATCTTTATTGGATTGCACCTGGACCTAAAGCATCCTTTTGGACATGCATGTAGGCATGATTGGTACAAAAAAACATGATGTTATCCTATCAAGGTTTGTGGTTTAATCTCTTTATTAGCTGAATAAAGAACCTGGGGTCTAGTCAAGGGAAGTGACTTTCCCAAAATCAAACAAGGACTATTGTCCAAATGGGACTCAACCCAAAACTCATGGCACCAGCTAAATAAGCCCTGCATCCTTATCCCAGCACATATTTGTCAGGACAGGCAAGCATGTCACTCCTGCATGTGGCTTTAGGATAAGCAGGTTTTTAGGGTATCTAGGCACCTAGAGATGTAGCTCACCCCTTTACCTTGCCTTTAGAAATGGAGGAGGCCGCAGCGGAACATTCTGTGCCATCTGCAGTGTGTGTGAGATGATCCAGCAGCAAAACATCATTGATGTGTTCCACATCGTGAAAACGCTTCGCAACAACAAATCCAACATGGTGGAGACCCTGGTGAGTTTCCAAGCACAGTTCCTCAACATTCAAGGTTTGAAGGTCCCTGGGATTAAACACCTTCCATAGCTAGTTGCTTACTGAGAATGATCAATGTCCTTTGTGCATACTGCCACCTTCCCTATTTCTTTCCAACCCCACAAACTTCTCTATCCTGCAGGGCAATCCAAATGTTAATCCCAGTATACCTACTTTGTTTCACTTTCTGTGTGGTCCTTAGGAAAATGTCACTAATTCAGGCTTCTAGGAAGAACCCTGGATTGGTAGAGTGTGAATTATGTTTTCGACACTGCCCAGGCCTATTCTAATTCACTTATGCTAGTTTTTACAATATAAAGCATTGAATTAGGACACTGGGAAAAGGATGGTAAGGAGAGTGGGAATTGAGAGCCCCAGATTATAAGGCCAGGTACAACAGTGGAGAGAGATCATATAAGCAACTTTAATACAAGTGTCTTTAAACCTACTCAAGGTGCGATTTTACTCAAAAATGAGTACCTACTTAGAATGTGGTCCACAGACCAGCAGCAAGCAGTAGCATTATCCAGGAGCTTATAAAAGACACAGGCTCTTGAGTCCCACTCAAAAATGGACTATATCAGAATCTACATTTTTAACACATATCCTTGGATGCTCTGCAAGCAGGTTACAATTTGAGAAGCACTCATATGCACAAATGGCAATGTGAAAGGGAATGGTCTCAGCTGGGTGTTTGAGAAAGTGTGGATGGAAGTAGAGAGATTGTTGAAGGACATTCACATATGAGTAATTTGGACTTGACTTGTAGTATGGATGTAGATAAAGTGTTCTCCAAAATGTGTATCTCTAATCTAATGAATTTTTCCATTTCCATCTCTCTTGTCTCTTTTTTTTTCTTTGTCTTTATCTCTCTTCCTATCCTCCTCTCAGGAACAGTATAAATTTGTATATGAAGTGGCCCTGGAATATTTAAGCTCCTTTTAGTCCAGTGGGATGGGGAACCTGCCAGAATCCAGAGGCTGCTGCGGCTGACCCCTCCCTCCCTTTTCTACGAATGGCAGTGACTGGGCTCTGGGGCTCAGAGGTGGAACCCATGCCCAACTCCGAGGAGCAGACTGGCAGTCCCATGTTCTGAAGTGGGCTCTGCGCCTCCTAAGAGGTCTCCTGTAGCTGTGAGAGATGCTACTGTGACAGGACCCAGGCTTCCCTTCCACACCTGACCAGACTCGGGCCTATGCAGAAGTGCACCCACAAGGAAGGCCTTGAACTTCTGGTTCCCAGACCTCTTGCTTTTGTCCTTTCTGAGTTTGTGAATCTCATGGCAAGCTGATGGTGCAGGTGCTGGACAGTGGGAGGCTGACCAGCTCCTCCATTGCAGTCCTTCTCTTGGGATTACTGGGGGATGTGGGTTCTACTCCTCCATGCTATTTTGGGAAAAAAAATGGTGTTATGGAGGTCACATGTCTATTGTCTTCAGCAGTCTCTTTCAGGGACCTCTGACACCAGACACCTGCTAGTCTGGATCAGTGTGACCTCTGGATGTCCCCTAGACCTCAGCTCAGGCCCTCTCCATCCTCACACTCAACCTGCATGGGGCTTCGCCCACTATTACCATTATGTACAACTCCTCCAGACAAGCCTTGATCTCCTGTCATCCACTGGCCAGCCAGCTGGGTGCACAGCACATTTCAACAAAGGTTTTCTTGGCTTTGCTATGGCTGTCAATTGGGAAGAACCATAGGGAACGTTTATCCTCCTCCTCACCTTGTTAAAGGGGCCACCATCCTGGAGCAGGGTTCTGGATGACCTGTATAGTGTAACCCCTGTATCTCCTAGGTGGCACTTCCAATGGGAAGGACCAACATGATATGCTGTGATTATTTTCCCAAGTACATGTGAAAAGAGACTTTTCTTTGAGGGTATAAATTCTTATTCTCTTATGTCAAAGAAAAAGGAAGGATGGGCATAGCTAGAAGACAAATCTCTTGGGCCTTTATTTTTCTGAATCATGTCTTTGAAAGGTCCCCCAGTGGGATAGCAAAGCCACAGAATAAGAGAAAGAGAGAGAGACAGGCTAGTCCAGAAGTGGGCTCCTGGTTGCTGGGGGAGTTAGAGCACCAGCTCCGCACATGATTCTCACCAAGCTTGAATGCCTTCCTAAAGAAATCCAGCTACCATCTTGAAAATGGCCCCGCCATGTACTGATTTAGAACACGCCAAGGGGGTTAGGCCTGAGGTTCTTCGTATTGCCTAACATAGATAAGTGAAGGAAGTTCAGCATCTCTGCAAACCAAGTGTCATTCTTGGCACCTTCCATGTGGCACATACTAGAGCCCTTAACACCCAAGTAGGAAGTTGTTATCATGTCCATTTTGCAATTGAGGAAACCAAGGCTCCCTCCTTATCAATGAAATTCTGAGTCTCCAAAATGAGGACAATGGTAATTAAATGTCCCTACCATTTTCTCCATCCGTTCTCAGCCAAACAATTGTTTTACGGAATAAAAACAAGGCTAGAAACTTCTGGGCAAACTCCACAATTGGAAATTTAATGCTTTCTTTCTGATGCCAGTTCTTCTGGGAAGCTCAGAATTTCAGCTATATTTTATTAACCCATTCCCAGATCCCCAGAAAAGCTAGTCTTACCTAATTTCTTCATTGGTTAAAAAAAAAAAAAAAATTCTCATACTCCCTCAGGCTAAAAGGGAGCCAGCCTGGAAGATTCTCTCTACCTTGGTCTCTAACTGGTATTTGGCCAAAATATCTGACAACCTCAGTAGTGGTAGCCTGGGATCTAGAACATTTTGTCTTGTGGGTTGGTCTAGCCCCAAGAAGTGTAGGAGAGGCATAGAATCCAATAAGACCAAGGTTTTACCCTTCAGGCCTTGCCGCCTGTTAGGGAAGCTGAACCATTTTACAACAGTAGAGGAAACTACAAGTGTTCCGTGACTCACCCTGCCTACAGCTTCCTAGGCAACATCCAGTCTAGCTAAGTCTCCAAAAGAAGAAAAGTGAAATTCGAGCCGAGGGATCAGCATACAGAGCAGCAAAGAGGTGTGAAAAGACATCAGAGGGACAGAAGTGGGAGGCCAGCCCAGCTGGAAGGCAGCAAGTCAGGGCCAATGGTAAGTGGTAAGCCAGAGCAGACAAGAGATGCCCCAGGAGGGTACGGGCATTGCCGTGCAGGCAACCAGCAGCCAGGGGAGCTTTGCAGTGATGTGCTCAGCTTAGTACTAGAGAAGGCCTCCTCTGGACCAGCAGAGTTTCTGCTTTTCCTGTCATCAGACACTGTGAAGACAATTCTCTTAAAGCGTCTGCTTTAAATATGTTATCTATTTGTCTGTCTGCTCATTATTTTGTTGCTGGAACAAAATATGGAGTGGATCATGAGACTCAACTCCTGTGAGAAACCCAGGGTCTCTGCTTTACCACCGAGCAGGGTCAACAACCCTGGCCTCCAAGCTCACAAAGAACGGGACATGAAAGGAGCCTGGGGAATCGGTTTCTGCTGGCATGAGCTTGGGCGCTGTCTGGAAGTCTAAGGACACCAGACTTGATCAAGGAAGTCTGTTACTTTGGAGGTTCAAAGGAAGCATCTCAAAGCAAAGGCAGGCAGAGGAACTCGATGACTTACTCCTCTCCTTTGATGAGCCTCTTCTCAGGTGTGTTTGAACAAGTCCCTGGGGCCCACTTCCCATTGGGTCTGTCTGGCTTTCCCTGGCTGTAGCTTCCCACCACACATGGTTGTTTCCAGCCTCGAGGAGCCTGTAGCATGGCAAATCAGCCTGCTCCATGCTATTTTCTGATATCTTTGCCCATCCAGGCAGGGGAAAGGTGGAGGGAGGGCTACTTAACACATATCCTAGGATTTATTCTGCTCAGGAACGGGTGAAGTAGCTGCCAGATTAAAAAATGCCAGTAGCTCCTTTCATTTCACATGGTGGGAATTGATAGCATGACTTCGGGGGAAAGGAAGCATGTGAAAATGCAGGCCATGGTAGGGAAACCCAACAAAGGGCAGTTCATCCCATTTCCTCATGCTCCAATCAGCCTCTCAAGAAGGCATGGAAGTGGACTGGTCTTGTACCAGTGTATACACAATGACAATGGCTTACAGATGGAGATGACATCTTTAAATTTCCATGTGGACAATATGCTGCACAGCTTAGATGAAATGAATAGTGGTACTTGGGAATTTAGACTTGACCCTTTGCCCAGGAAGTCCCCCCAAAGCAGATTCCACCTTCCTAAGGCCTCTTTTGACCCCAACTTACTTACAGGGTACACTTTACTCTTTCATGAGTGCCAAGGAGTACCCTTACTTAGCTAAGATCTTCCTGTGCATCTCCTAAATATGTGCTCTATATTGAGAAGGTACCAGGTATTAATGAGAGGCCAACAACTGTCTCCACCTGTATGTGTTTATGGAATAGATAGCCTCAAGGTGGATCTCAGCTGCATCCCAGCATTGTGTCCCTTCAGCCTTATTGGCGTGAATACCGCGAATTAGCCAGAGACTCCTAAGCCTTGAGGCATCCACAGCAGGCTTTCATCTATGGAAATAGAAGGGGGACATTTGCTGTGGACTTGAGCAACGGCCCACCATAGCTCAACCATCCCGTGGAACCAGTGGACTCTGCTAGAGAATCTCACATGTGAGCTTACACTTCCAACATTCCTGAGAAGGGTCTGTGATTCTAGCCATCATTTTACTGGTGAGCAAAAATAGCACCCACAGGGAGAAGTCATTTGCCCACACAAGCCATCCAGGACTTAAACTGTTCTTCTGATCACAGAGATAATATTCTCCCACCATGGTGTCTCACATTTTTCCATAGGGTTACACATAACAGCAAAGAATAGAATGAAAACAATCACTCATTAGTTCTTGGTAAACCCAAAGCAGACAAAAAATAAGCTTCCAATTACTGGATAGCCTCATGTTTTACTTTAACAAGTCATGCAATATTTGAATTCCATTTCCTGAGTTACACTGATTAGATTTAATATGACTATATTTTTAATGTGTCCTGTATCTCATGAGGCTGTTGATTTGCTCAGTCTATTCGGATGGACTCTTTGAAACAATATGCTTATCTGAAGCACTGTGTCTGGCCCTGAAGCTGCCTCCAGAAGTCCATTCTATACTCAAGTTTAAGGCAAGCTTGCCATCCTCTGCTGTGGGAGTACCCTGGCCTCACCACTCCCGAGACTCAGGTTTATTCCAGTGAGTTCTGGAAAGAACCCACTAGAACGATGAAGACTTGGTCATCTGGCATGGTAAAGGGCAAGCCCACAAAACTCTGAAGGGCAAAGCGGGAAGCTGCATGATGTCTTACTCAGCAAACGCTTGAGCACTTGCTGGCTCCTGTGGTCTGGGTAGAGTCCTACGGATGCTAATGGGGGAAAATCTGAGGATTGCTTCACCATGGATGGGGTAAGACTGAAGTCCAGAAGACCTCTCACTTTACCTTGTCCATATTTAAGCTCTGGCATCCTGCAGCATAGAGCACCCTAGAGGAGCTACTACCAGGAAGTATAGATGATTGTGTCATTGTGCATCACAATGGGGAGCTGAGAGAAGAGATCTCAGTCTGTGATTTGAATCCAAACTATATGATATTGTATCAAATGATAGATGGAAAAGGAACACAATGAGAAAAGCCTCAATTACATTAGAAGTGGTTGATGTGGAGGCTTTAGGTGGGGAAACAAGAAGGGAAATTGGAACTTGACGTATACTTGGAGCCCAGGATGATTTTAGGCTGTTGAGTAGACTGTTCTCTTCTATGACCTCACAGGACAGAGAATAGATAGAACTTTCTAGACCCATTGAGAGTAAGGGTGCTGCTTTGGAGCAAATCTTGAAGGAAAGATAATCATTTCCCACTAACCAGTCATCTTTATCCAGCACCCCTTTCTGTTTGCTATGCTGGCTCACTAGTATCTTCATCAGAATCTACATTTCCTCAGTTCTGGAATGAAGTCCTACAGACACACACAGATGTCAGTGCAAGCATCACAAGTGAGGCCCAGGGAGGAGCATTCAGACACGTCTGCCATTTCTGGAGCAGTGACTGCCCAGCCAGATCTAGACACACTGAAGGACATGACTGTTGCCCTAGCCTTCAACTGTCTGGGGACAGAATAATGAAAGCCATCTTCCTTAGCCTGCTGCTAGCTGGCCAGGCAGACCATCGACACTGAGCTGAAACAGAAGTGATACCGTGAATGACATGGGTAGACTCAAGTCCTTAAGGCTAAGCATGAACGTGATGTTGATCCTAAGACACAAAGTCAACACATTAGACTGGGGCAAGATTCCCAGGTTCAAGTTCCTAATGCAGTGTAGGATGTATCCGAAGGCAAAACACAAATGGTCATGTCATCTCAAAGCCCTGACTTGACTTTCCCATCACCCAACCAGTGGGATCCTCTCCTCAACTTCTGTCTAGCTCCAAATCACAGCATAGGGAAGCAGTAAATCCAAGTAGTGGAGACCAGATGAGCTCCTACCTTGTTCATATCCTGCCATGCAAGTGCCCTGTTGAAGGCTGTCCATGGATACCTATCTAGAAATTATAACATGCAAAGCCTTGGTTTTACTTAGTAGAGAGCTGCCTTTTGATAGTACATTTTGTCGGAATAGCAGGGAGAGAGGTTGGTGTTGAACTGTAGATGACAGTGGTTTCATCTCAGGATCCTGAGATCTGATCCTCAGAAATACATTACAGGTGCGCACATGAATGGATCATTTTCTTATGTAACCAAGGATAGACTTCAACATGATGCCAGCTGTTCAACTACCTTGTAGAGATCAAGATGATCTCTTGAGAGTAACCTGCCATCCTCCAGAAGTGGGAGAAAATATAAATAAAAAACATGAAGTCTCCAAAGGAGACATCAGTACTCACAATGGTAGCCCTCAAGCCTGGTATCCCCTCCATCCAAGAGATGAATGGTTATATACTGGGGCTGACGTAGAGGATAGGGAAGAGTCAACATGGAACTGAAAAGAGCTTTGGAAGCTACATGACCATGGGTCTCCCTTGCCTGAGAGATGCTCTAGGTAGTAGAGTGTGGACCCTTGTCCTTGATTGAAATGTCCAGAAATGAAGGTCTGGGAGCCTTGAAGATAGGGCAGTCAGAGCTCAGGTAACTAATGTAAGTCATTGTTCCTCAGTGAGCAGGACTTTTTGAAGAGTAAAATGAAGTGTTAAGTCACAAAGTTGAGTCCCTTATAAGTAGTCCAGTGCCCTTTGGCTTGTGAGTACAAATTAACAGACTCTCTAATGTTCAAACAAAATCTCAGTGCCCACCTTGTCCCAGTTCCTAATATTAATGATGCAAGGTATCCTTTGGATCAAAGTTCATATGGTTTTCTGAAGGTTTTGAGGATAGCATAGTTTCATCCTAGTTAAAATCAAGGTCCTGAAGGGACAGGTACCCAAAACATATATAGGGCTACAGATCATTGAACATAGTCAAGCACAGTTTACAAGTGTTCTATGAGTGGAGTTTGGACCAGTGATAAAACCGTAGCTTTAAGAAAAGAGCCTGTTTACTGCCGGAGTGGATACCTTCCCAGCTCAGACACTCCTCCGCAGTATCCAGATGCCACTTGAGAAGGTCATTAGGTCACTTCCACCCTAGGGATGGGTGAGATCATGCAGAGCAGGTATCATGTTTGAGCCCATACTTGCAAAACATAGACCTAAGTAGGTCATGATTTTTTTTTGCAAGTAGAAGTCTCCTGATCTCCTACCCAAGTCTTCCCACACCAGTAGTCAAGATGCTCTTGGCTGTATATCCTGGCCTCATCTGGGCTGGCTATCACCAAACACCAGAAGGGAGGAAGCAGCTGCTTTGCCATAGATTTGATGCCTACTGACATCTCTGAAGAGGGCAACCATGTCCAGACCCACTGGCTATCAGGGTGCTCAGTGACAGAACCAATGAAGGTCCAGGTAGCAGCCAGAACAGGGCTTCATGACCATGCACATTATCTACAAAGGCAAATTCCACCCCCCACACCCCACTCAAGACCTGTTGGAGAAGACTTCAAAAGCACAGTGAACTCAGATAGCACCTGATTGAAATAATTCCTGGTGCATACATTTCATCACCAGGTGGCTCTCAGGTTAGCCCAGGTTAATCCATACTGGTAATTAGACTCAAAGTCATTTCTTTTCACTCCACACATCCCGGTGGTCAATCAGAAGTACAGTCAAAGCCCTTACTGTTGCCTTGGTTACTGGGTATCTGCATAGCTCTCTAAGAAGCTATCATGAGGTTCCCACTGCATTCCAGTGAGGTTGACACTTTCATATCCATAGGGCACATGATATTGCATGAGACCAAAGTCTCCACACTATTTGCAGCCTCCTCCACAAATCCCAATGGCCTGCTCTTGTACAGTTTGGGTGTTTGATAGATAAAGCACGTATGAGAAGAGAAAACAAAATAAATCAACTTCAAAAAAAAGCCAGCACTGTGCTGTTGATGTTCTTTTTTTTTCTTTCATTTTTCTTTCCAATTTTAGCTTAAAAAAGCAGAAGGTAAATAATGTCAGGTCAATGAATATCAGATATATTTTTTGACTGTACATTACAGTGAAGTGTAATCTTTTTACACCTGCAAGTCCATCTTATTTATTCTTGTAAATGTTCCCTGACAATGTTTGTAATATGGCTGTGTTTAAAAAAATCTATACAATAAAGCTGTGACCCTGAGATTCATGTTTTCCTAAGATATTCGTACTGGTGTCTTCCTGATGTTGGGTAGGGGTATGATGGAAACAAATGGAAGCAGTAGAAGGAAAACTATCATTGACTAGGTTTCTTTATATTATTGGCTGAGTTAATCTTCATAACACATGGGACATACATATGATTCTTTGGGGTTTTTTTTTTTTTGTTGTTGTTGTTTCAAGGAAGGGTCTCACTCTAGCCCAGGCTGACCTGGAATTCACTATGTAGTCTCAGGGTGGCCTCGATCTCATGGTGATCCTCCTACCTCTGCCTCCTGAGTGCTGGTATTAAAGGCATGAGCCACCACGCCCAGCTTGATTCTTTCTTTGTTGTGGAGGAAGTTGAGGCACAGGAACATCAAGAGATTTTCCACGAGTTTACACTGAGCTGATGAAAAGAGTCATCAGTGTCATCTGCATTTTTCACTTTGGGGGAATGCTGAAACATGCCAGGTAAAGAATGGAAGCCAGGACCCTGCATGCTAAACAGCTGCCCCCTGACGAAAGCATTAAACACCTGTTAGGCTTGGATATAAAACGCCCCCCTGTAGCCTCATGTATATGTAATTAAGTCTCGTATGTGATTCTCAGCTAATGAGATGAGATGTGTCACTGAGAGGTGGACCTTGGTAATTTAAAATTGAGCCCCCCACCCACCTTGCCAGTGCTCGCTAGCTCACTCTTGCTGCCCCTTTCCTACTGATACGTGATGATGTGAACCAGCTACTCATGCTATGCTTTCCCTGCAATGATAAGAAACTTTCCTTCAAAACCGTAAGCCAGAAGCAAACCCTTACCTTCTGTAAGTTGCTTCTGGTGGGGTGTTTTATCCCAGTTATGAGAAGGTATCTGCTACAATGCTACAGTGAGACAGGCACTTTAAAATATTTTTGTTAGAGAGTCAACAGAAAGTGGGTAGGGACATACCAGTTATCATACTAATGAAGCTGCTCATCTCTGACTTGTAATGTGCATTCTTTATAGTTTCTGAACAAACATAAGAAATAGTCACAATCAGCTCCTGGGAGTTTAACGACTCCCCATATCCTTCGAATGTGCCCATTCAAAGCTGAGCATAAACTGGAAAGAAGAGGGACAGGTCCGGGCCCTCAGTTCACTTTCTTCTTTGTATCAGGGATCCTCTTCCAGGGAGAAGCTCCATGCACTTCCCACAAGACCCCCTGAACCACAGAGACTAGGGACCATGTGCCTCACAGATTGAGTCCTGATTGGAGAACCTGATGTTCAGCCAGCTGATCATCCTTGTCACTTTGTCCTTGGTCATACTAATCATGCTAATTCTGCCTGCTATAATTATTCTTTCATTGGCAACAAATGTGATAGGTGACACTGAGAAAAGAAAATAAGAAAATTGGAAAGACAGAAAAAAAAATTACATAATATCTAATAACCAAAATACTTTCAGTCATGTCATTTCTTTCCAAAGTAGAAATTTGTTTTAAATAATTATTACAAAAGAAATATATTCTCATCTTCTAGAATTAAATACACAGCTATTTGAGGCATAAAGCAAAAATTACCACTTAAAAAACATTTGTTACTGTGATAGAGATGGTTCAGTAGTTAAAGGCACTTGTGTGCGAAGTCCAATGGTCCAGGTTCAAGTCCCCAGTACCCACATAAAGCCAGATGTGCACAGTGGCACATGCATCTGGGAGTTCATTTGCAGCAGCAAGAGGTCCTGGTGTACCCATTGTCTCTCTTTCTCCCTCTTATCCTCCTCATTTCTTGTTCTCTTTATCTCAAACAAATAAATATTTTCAAAATATACTTATTATTTATACCATAAATATACATGCATGCACGCTGAGACCTGTTTCATCTCACTTAACAGCAAGCTGGAGTCATATTTCCATGCAAAAAAAAAATGCCTAAATATAAATCCTTTGTCTTCTCTGACATAGTCACAGTATTCCTGAACTGGAGACTAAACTAGTTTGGATGCATCAAGATTCAAAAGACCCCCCGCCCCACCCAGTGAGGCTAAAGAAGCCACCCCAACATTTAGGTCAACATTAACAGTGAGCAATATGTCGTCCTGTCTGTGTCAGCCCTGGAGAGACAGGCAGAAATGGGTCCCTTTCATTCAGGGGGTCTCTTGGCTGCCTGAGTGGTTCCTGGACTGGCTTTCATGCTAGAGCTTGAGTATGGCCCACCTTAATCTTAAGGACTCATGGATTGCATTCTGATCAGTAGCTCTAGCTTGGTTGAAGATGATCTTGTAACTTCAAGAGCTCAAGAATTCCAGGAGACCTAGAAACCATCAGTCCCATAAGCTGTATTGGAGGAGGCCACACAGTTGCCATGCAAGGAGACAAGAAGAAGGATTTCATGCCCTATAAACTACTTGGAAGTGATAAGAAGTATAGAGGGGAAGTCAGTGGCATAGGGGAAGAAAATCCAGTGGTTAATTTTAGAGATATTTGAACCCTTATTCTTTTGGAAAAACAACTATATTTATGGTAGTTTGAATGTAACATGTCTCTATTGGACACATGTTTGAATACATAATCCCCATTTTGTGACAGTATTTAAAACAGTTGTGGAGCCTTGGGGAGGTGGAGCCTTGCTAAAGGAAAGTTGTTATTGAAGGTGGGTCTTAAAATTGGTGTGTGTGTGTATGTGTGTATGTGTGTGTGTGTATTATGTGTAGTGTGGTGTGTTATGTGTGGTATATACATGTGTGTGCAGGTACACAGTTGTGTTTGTGTGCATATGTGTGTGGTGACCAAATGACATTGTGGGTGCTTTTCTTCATGGCACAACCACATACTTCCTTGAGATAGGGTGTCTTCCTCAACACAGAGCAGCCATTTTTGGTCAGAGAGCCCCAGCAAGTCCCACACCCTGTGCATTGGGGGTACACACATGCATGACCACACTCAGCTTTTTACATGGGTTCTTGGTCTCAGACCTCCATGCTAAGGAAGCAAGCCCTCTTCACCACTGAGCCATCTTCTTAGCTCTGACCTTGAGGTTTTATAACCTGGCCCCATTTCCTGTTCTTTCTTTCTCTTCTTCCAAGGTGATATGGTGACATGAAGCCAGCTTCCGGCTTCTGCTGTGCTTCTCCTAGCATGATAACCTCTGCCTTCTGGAACTCTAAGCCTGAATAAACTCTTTTCTTCCCTAAATTATTTATTGGTTGGGTCTTTTATCCAAGCAACAAAAAAGGAACTATTACAAGACTCCTCCTAGTTTTGCCTAAGTGGCTTTCTATTGAAATTTAGCAAAGAAATTTAGCTGTAATCGCCACTGACATTCACTAGCAGCAGGCACCTAAAGAGATGACATCCAGAAATGGAATAACAGGGACCAGAAGAGAATGGAATGATAATCCCTTGGGAACTTGGAGCTTTCATACTCCATGGAACCAAAATTGGAATGAAGTTTAGTTATTCAGGAACATCTAGAATGCATGGTATATTAATTACATTTCTTATTGTTATTTTAAAAATCTGGAAGAAATAAGAGAGGAGGGTAATTTTGGCTCATGATTTCAGAGCAACTTCAGTCTATTGTGACAGAAAAGGCATGGCTTCAGGCCTGCCTGGGAGCAGGACCTTGTGGTTGCTTCTTCACACAGTATTGACCATCAGACAGAAAGAATGGGATAGGCAAGGACAATAATGCTCAAAGGACCTGCCTCCAGTGACATACTTCCTCCAGCTAGGCCCTTCCTTCTAGAAGTTCCTTAACCTTCAAAATTACCATCAGGTGGTAGGGAACAAGCATTCAACACATAAGCCTATGGGGGAACATTACAGATTCAAAAACCTATAACATATATACAGTTAGGTAGAGAAAACATATAGAAAAGTACATGTAAGAAGATTAAAAAAATGCACAAATGCACTAAAACTATCAGAATATTATCAGTAATCATCTTTCATCACAGAGGACAAGAAGAATTCTTTACAAATTTCTATGTTTTTTAAAGTTTTTATTTCTTTCATGCCAAGGAAAGAAACCAATTATACAGAAAGGTGGAAAGAGCAGAACAGAAATGAGGGCAAAGCCGTGACAATAATGGCAAGTCTGCCAGTCAGTCACAAAGGCCTTCCATGCACATAGATCAGAGGGGTCAAGAACTTGGGGTTTCCATCCAGAACAAGAGGAAAAAACACAATCAATTGGCCAAGCAATGCCCAAAAGACAAAAATAAACCAATTTATCAGCCAGCATAATAAAATCATTCCAACTACAGAACCTAGATGTAAATTTTTTGTGACATGAGTTCCCTCATGTCAGGCTTGAATCAGAGGTTCCCCATAAACTCATGTGTTCTGAATGCCTGATCTCCAACCCATGGCAGTTTGGGAAGTGGAGGCTTGCTGGAGGAGGTGTGCTATTGGGGGTGGACTTATGGATGCTACATCCAACTTCCCCTTGCTAGAATTCTGGTCACTCTCCTACTTTGTTTTCCACCTACAGTGGCAGAGGTAATACCCTGCCTTTGCTCATGCCTTCTTCTCCCTGCCATCATGAAGCTTCCCTTCAAGACTATAAGCCAATAAACCCCCCCCCCAAAAAAAAAAAACTTTCCTCCCATCAGCTGCTTTTGTCTGGATGCTTTGTGCCAGCAACAGGAAGGTGACTGCAACACCTTAATAAAGAATGGCTTCAATCACAGCCTTAGCACAGTGCATTTCCCTCTCTGAAGGCGGATTGTCTGGTGCCATTGAACAACACTACAGAAGCTCTTAGCTGAAGAGCCAAAATGAAGGGCCCCAACACATTTCTTTTGAGTCAGACGGAAGCCAGGTGTGGGTTTACACTATCTTGTGTATTATACTCTCTCAGCATCATAGTGCTCTCTTCCCTGAGTGTCCATGAGCTTGATGGAGCCTTTTATCTCAGACAATTACCAGCAAAGTAGCTATTCTGAATTGTTGGGTAAGTTTGAAGCCTGGCTTTAAGAGATAGCTGAGTTTAAAAAAAATAATAATAAAGGATTACTACCTCCTTCTGAGTGCTGAGAGGCCTAACGGACATATGTGTCTGGCTTGAAGGTAAAACATCCCTCTATGGTAGGGCAGGAAGGGCCATGAGGCTTTATTCACGATGATAATGAGGGCTAACTCCATTCTATTCCTTTCCACTAAAGTATGGAGCCCTGGCAGACTAACCATTGTGTAAAACCGAGAGGAATTGCTGCTGATTACGATACAAGAAGCTCAAATGCAAATCACACTCAGTGGTTGATGCTAAATCATGTTTTTCTACCTAAAAGATGTAAAAGAGACTCAAAGATGCTGGTGTCATTCATCCCTCCCAGGTGCCTATTCCAGATGGTTCGTACTCACTCGGAAAATTGGTCAATCAGCCATTTCTATTTCCTGGGAGAAGAAATGATACTAGGGGGAAAAAAAAGACAGAATGGTAGGAAGGAGTTTGTAGAAAGGCATGCTGAAAATTGTGGCTTTCATGCCTCCCATCTGTTTGGAGCACCCCCAGAGAGAGGTGAGCGTCTACTGCCAGTTGAATGTATACAAGACAGGTGGAATAAAGCACATACCACTATAGGTACTCATGGCCCCTTACCCCTTATCTATGTGTATGATGGTGACCATTTCCAAGTAAGTTTCTGCAGGTTTCATGAAGGGGAAGCCCACAGTGTCTCTCCTGGATCAGGTTCTATGCCTTCTGCTTCCTTCCCCATGGTTTCAAATCCTATGCTCTGAGATGCCACAGGAACCCACTTACCAGTCACATGTGTACCACACAGGAATATGGGGGAGCTAACACCCCAAGGTGCAACCTGTAGCTGAGAGAAGACTGATGCTGTAAGCAAATACCTTCTTTTACCTTACCTCTGACTATTACATATATATATATATATATATATATATATGTATATATATATATATATATATTACTATGTCATATATATATATATATATATATATATATATATATATATTACATATATATCTTTTCAAATGGTCTCAGACAAGCAAACAGAATTTTGTTCAAGCATGGAATTCCATAGAATACTTTATATTACTTCTTCCTCTCCTCACCCCTGAGTAACACTCCCCACCCTCATTGCTTTCTGGAATCATATTTCCAAGAAAACACTTTCTCAGGTTTGGCTTTTTAGAGGAATACTAGCTGGGAAACTGGGTTTAAGCAATGCACAATGCTCTTGCTGATAATCTGCCAGCAACCATACAGGGCTGCCAGGTGTCCAGTTGAGCTTTTAATCCAGGGACAAAATGGAGTTCTTGCAAAGTGACTCCGGTAGAAGAGTTTTCACTCAGTCCTAGGCTCACCTTGTGAGTTGTGTAGTTAATATGCCACTCATATTTAAGAACAGGAGTCCTGCTATCCCATACTTTTGCTAAAAAAAAAAAAAAACTTAGCAAGTTCACCTACTTATAGATAGTGTAAAAGGATAGACAGGATTCCTCATAGGACCCTGTTAGCCTTAGCACAATGGGGATGGTTGGGCAGTAAGGGACCATGGGGGGTATCTATCCAGAATCCATGCACAGGGGCATGCAGGTGCCTGCAGCGCTAATTATCACAGCCCAGTCTCTTTCCAGCAGGACATAGCTTCTGGCGAACCATGTGGGTAGCTGGCTCCCAATAGAGGGCATTGCATAGAGATGTAGATAGCAAGGTGGAGTTTCCACCCGACACGAAATGTTGCACACAAATCTCTTCAGTACCAATAAAGCTTCAGCTTCCTGTTCCCACTCTGCTGAACCCCCTGCCCTCTCTGAAGTGGCAACAGAAACAGTAGCAACGAATTTGAACACCCCCTTCCCTTTCTGTGTAGCTCGCCATGCTCTCTGCCAGCTCCCAACTCTGAGCCTGTTCAGAACTCCTCCTGCAAGGATGAACAAACAGGAAAACAGCACCAGACACATGAAAAGATGTGGGAGTTCAAAAGCAGAGACTTTCTTTGAGGCAACACAGAAAAGTGCTTGCCTATGAAATCAAGTCCCAGACAAGAAAAGGGAGACATGGTACAATAAAAACAATAAATAAATAAATACAGAAGGCACTAGATTTGATAACTGAATCTAGGTACTTTTTGTTCTTACTGTATCTAACAAAACAAATTGCCAACAAGTCTAATCAAGATAAAACATAAATGTTCAACATTAGGAAACAGAAGAGGGATATAAATTGCTTCCCTCCTTCCACCGCCCCCCCCCCAGCCATAACTGACTGCTGCTCCCACAACATATAAACCACAACCCCATGGGGAATACCATCAACCTCATTAAGGAGGGCCCCTATAGAACTGGGGCAGAGAGGAGAGAAAAGATGTTACCAACACATGACGCATCCATACAAAGTATTTTTTTTAATTTTTATTTATTTATTTATTTATTTGAGAGCGACAGACACAGAGAGAAAGACAGAGGGAGAGAGAAAGAATGGGCGCACCAGGGCTTCCAGCCTCTGCAAACGAACTCCAGATGCGTGCGCCCCCTTGTACATCTGGCTAACATGGGACCTGGGGAACCGAGCCTCAAACCAGGGTCCTTAGGCTTCACAGGCAAGCACTTAACCGCTAAGCCATCTCTCCAGCCCCAAAGTATATTTTTAATTTAAAAGAAAGATAAAAGCAAAAACAAAAGAACAAGGATTTATATAGCATTATTAAAGGACATTATGAGCAATTCTCACGAATATATATATTTTTTGAGGTAGGGTGTCATCCTAGCTCAGGCTCACCTGGAATTCACTCTGTAGTCTTAGGGTGACCTTGAACTCACAGTGATCCTCCTACCTCTGCCTCCAGAATAATGGGATTAAATGCGTGTACCACCACACCCAGCTTCTCACTCATAATTTTTAACATCTTGATTGATTACATGATTTTGGAAATGCATGAATATCACCCAAATCTACTCAATATCTAGAATACCTAAGTGCATTCATTATCAAAGGGGAAAAAAGTTTAAGTGGTTAATTCTACCCTAAAAAAAAATACAAAAATGGATATGTTTCCTCAAATGCTTTGTTTGAATTAAAAACATTCCACAGTCACAGATATTTGACTTCAGATGATGTTCAATAATTTATGTAACTGAAGAACAGCTAATTTTATAAGTTAAGTTTATTCATGCTTTCAAACAAAAAGTAATTCTTGTGCAGTATATACTATTCCAAAACAATGCAGATAAGGGAAAGCACCTGAATTATAAAGCAAAGATAGCATGAATAACTAGATCTTACAACATTCCCAGTGCCTCTAGAATAGTCATAAATGCAAAGACTTTTACTAAATTTTAATGTTACATTCAGCTGACTTTTTAAAATAGATAGACCATGTCTAACTGTGCCAGGAATTAATAAATAATGCAATATGAAGAGTCTAAAGAAGAATACAAAGTGTCACCTTAATAAATACCAAGAAAGCACTTCACAAAATTTAATATTGATTCCTGATTAAATAAAATAGCCTCAGCAAGCTAATAACTATAATACT
This sequence comes from Jaculus jaculus, assembly GCF_020740685.1. NCBI lineage: Eukaryota > Metazoa > Chordata > Mammalia > Rodentia > Dipodidae > Jaculus > Jaculus jaculus. The sequence goes on along the minus strand of NC_059109.1, from coordinate 122,160,590 downwards.
TTGCTAGCATAAGAGTTCAAATAATGAATGGGAAGCAGCACCAGAGTCCACCTGCATCCTATTCCCCACTCCATCTGGACAAACAGGAGGATGGCACCTCCCAGCATTCCTTGACAGTAGTGGGACCTGTAACAAGTCCTGACCAATGAGCTTGAACAAAGCTGATGTGTCTCAATTTTATACCTAAGTGTTTGATTGTTGGTGAGTGAACCTCCAGCATTGCCTCTGCTTGTCTCACTATGGAGGAGGTGTCGTGTTGCTGGTGCAACTGTGGGATGGGGAACCTCTACCCACAGGATCTGCCTGGATCCTACACTGAACTACCACATAGAGGATAGTTGCTCCAGGAAGTAACCTGGATTCCCAGAACTTTGTGTTCACAAGAAATAAACTTTGGTGACACTTAGCCACTAAAGATTTAGAGTTCTTAATAGTGGGCGTATTAAATACTAACAAAGAAAATTCTTACTTCCACTGAAATCACAAATGTCCCTATATCATCATCATCATCATCATTTAGTATTGCTGGCTGATCTCAGTGCAGCTAATGTAATTCAACAAGAGAAGAGCTTGTTATCACAGTCACCACTGCTTGTAACAAATTAACCCAAAACAATTATTTGAATTTTAGCCATGATTTTGTGAGTCAGGAGTTAGGAAAGGATTCCTTGGACAGCTCTTGTTCAATGTCTCACATGGCTACTTAGATGTTAGCAGGATCTGTACTCAACTTTAAGTCTTCTCTGGGCTAGATGTTCAAGTGACTTTTGCCTATAGCTGCTGTTGGCACTGGCTGTTGGCTGAAAGACACATTGAGCTGTCAGCTCAAGTGTCTTTTTCAGAACAAATGCTTCAGTCATACTCCATGGCCCTTGGATTCACTCATAGTGAGCATACTAAGAAATCCTGGTGGGAACTGAGTAACTTTCTAACCTAACCTTTAAAGTTACCCAGCATCACCTCAATTAGAGTCAGTTGGTTGCAAAGGATTCCCTGGGGTCAGCCCTGGTTTGGGAGAAGGGGAGACAGACTCATCCTTTCTATAAAAAAACAATGTCAAAGAGTTTGCATACATGTTTTGTTTTGAGGTAGGACTTCACTCTGCCCCAAACAGACCTGGAATTTACTCTGTGGCCCAGGCTGTCCTCACACACACAGTGATTCTCCTACCTCAGCCTCCTGGGTTTATCAGCATGAGACACCATGCCTGGTTTGCATGCATGCTTTTAAACTTACACAATAACTTTTGTAAGTGAAGTTTCAAAATTATCCCACTCAATAGCATATGGCTAATAATCTTAAACTTATTAAGGTTGATAGGAAAATTCAGTGAAGGCACAGAGTCTACAAAACAAGCTGGGCATGGGAACTCACTTTTTTTTGTAATTCCAGCACTTGAGAGGTTGAGGCAGGCAGATTGCCACGAGTTCAAGGCTGAACTGGGCACTATATGCTAGTAACAACTAGTGAGCCCAGGAAAGCCTGGGCTGCAGAGTGACAGCCTGTATCAAAAAGAAAAAGAAAAAATATAAATAAATAAAACATACAAAGCTAGTGTCATCTCTATTTGTAGTTACAGAATGATCTAATGAGTTTAGTCATGAGCATAGCATCAATTATACATTTTATATCATATTATAGCATGGTATTCACAAAGCAGCACAAAACCCATGAAGTCTGAGGTAGGCAGCACAGGCATAAAGGAAGCCCTGGAGTGCTATGTATGTCAGGACTTTGGAGAAGACAGGAATAAACAAAGAGATGAGCCACAGAATAGGAATCACAATAGTTTAAAATGACAGCTCTACTCAAAATTAAAAGAATATGTTTCATCAAGCTTCAATCAAATCCGCATGAATCTTTTTAGTAGGCAACCTAAAAATAATTTTAAAGTTCATCTGAACAAGTAAACAGACAAGAGTAACCAAACAATTTTTTTTTCAATGAGCCACAATAATTAAAAACCTACCATAGCTCTGTAGGAATGTATTCCAGACAATTCCTTGGACACCTTGTCACATCAAATACTAGGAAGATCTGTTTCACATCTATCAAGGTATGATTTGAATGAAACTGGTTTGATAGCATCAAGTATCCATGGCTCAAAGGCCAGGGAAAGTGTAAAGGGAAAACTTGAAAAGAGCCACAGCAGAATTCTTGTTGCCTTCCAGGTTTAATTGAATTCAGGGCACTTTATTGTATCCAGTATATCCACTCGTGCTAGTGTATAAGATTAAAGTTTTCACATTATTCCTTGAATTGAATTTTAATTATGCAAATGACACATGAATACATTCCCTTTGTGAAATAATCAAAATAGTACTGATAAATTTGAGCCCTTTCTGACCACCAACTCCGGACCCCAATAGAAAAAGTACATAACTTAAAGAACCTATAAAAATAGAAAAATCTTTGGTCTTCCTTCCTATTTTTGGTCTTCTCGGTTCTCCAGGCACCCTCGGGGAAAAACAGTTCTTAAAATCAGTTCAACAAATGACCTTAACTGGTTGTGTATAATTTAAAGACAGAGGTCATCAACGACTCACTTTAATACTGTTAGTTCCTGGATTAGAAAGATGGTTAAAGCCTCCCCCAGAACTTTTGCCATGTTTAAAGAGTCAGAACCAGCAGGTTTTATGCAAAAAAAAAAAAAAAAAAAAGCTGGGTGAGGAATCTTCCTCCAAGGTGACTCCATCTGTCTTTTTGAGAGTAGCCTTAGAGGGCAATCAGCCATTACTAATGCCTCCAGTAGGGTCCTCAGGGACACCTAGTCATCTCTGGTATCCAGTTCCCCAGAGATAACTAAAGCTGCCCCAGGGTTGTGAAACAAGCACAAACTAGAGGATCCTTGGAGAGGCACCATATGTCCAAACAGACTGTGGGTACCGTAGAGGGGAAATGTACTGACAACTCATGCCCTGCTTGACAGAACCGGAAAGATAGTGTCACAGTCACAAGAGCCAAAAGGAGCCACATGGGATCCATGCCGAAAGAGAAGGAAATGTTGATCAATTCTCTTACTACTACCCCTGCAGGATTATAACATCTGAAACCATGAATATATTAAGAAGCCTATTCTAAACTCCATGAAAACAATCATATTAACGCTTACTTTTTAACCATGTGTGTGTTTGTAGTGGATGTAGTAGACTGGGTGTGTGGTGTGTACATATACATGTGCAGAGGCAAGAGGAGGATATTAGTTGTCCCTTTGCTGTTTCTCATCTACTTGTTTCCTTGAGACAAAGTCTCTTACTGGTTCTGGAGCTTGTAAGCCCAAGATATTCTCCACCAGTGATTCTACCATGTCTGCTCACCACAAGACTGTGGTTACAGGTATGCACAGTCAAGCCTAGCTATTTACATGGTTGCCAGAGAATCAGGCCCCCATGGACTTTTCTTGCTCACCTGGGAAGTACGCTTAACTTCTGAGCCATCTATCTATCTAGTCCCTAATGCCTACTTTTAAAACCAGTTGTATTAGTTACTTTGGCCAAATATCTGACAAGAAGCAGCTTAAAGAAGTAAAGGGTGTTTCTTTTTTCAGCTTACAGTTCCAGAGGACACATTCCAACATGGCAGGAAAGGCGGGCTGCAGGGGCAAAAAGCTAGCT